>NW_017676940.1:25875-30568 GCF_001879085.1 Nicotiana attenuata
ACCATCGAATGATTATACCCGCCACGCTCCCATCTATGTGGAAACCCTACCACAATACACTCAAACCATTACAAACACACCAGAGTCTGATGACAAAGACTCTCTCATCAAAAACCTGGCAGCCGAGCTCAAGAAATTAACTAGCCGAGTCCAGGGCGTTGAAGGAAACAAAGGCATTGACGGGCTGAATTATGAGGATCTTTGCATTCAGCCAGACGTCGAACTTCCCGAGGGGTACAAACCTCCCAAGTTCGAAATGTTTGACGGCTCGGGGGATCCCAGAGTCCATCTGAGGACATACTGTGATAAGCTGGTCGGCGTAGGAAGAGATGAAAAGATTCGCATGAAACTCTTCATGAGAAGTTTGAAAGGCGATGCGCTATCTTGGTACATATAGCCAAGATCCCAAGAAGTGGACGAGCTGGGTTGGAATGGCGTCTAATTTCATGGACAGGTTCAGGTTCAATACAGAAAATGCACCAAATATCTTCTACATCCAGAATCTGAAAAAGAAACCCACTGAGACATTTCGCGAATATGCTACTCGATGGAGATCCGAGGCTGCTAAGGTCAGGCCGGCCTTAGAGGAAGAACAGATGAACTGATTTTTCGTCCAAGCTCAAGATTCGCAGTATTATGAGAGGTTGATGTTGATAGAGGGCCAGAAATTCTCCGATATCATCAAGCTAGGAGAAAGGATTGAGGAAGGCATTAAGAGCGGTATGGTCACTAATTTTGAAGCACTACAGGCTACCAACAAAGCCCTGCAATCTGGTGGCTCGTCCAAGAAAAAGGACGTGAGTGCCGTGATGGTTGCACAGAGAACCAAGTCCCCAGTAAAATACCAAGCCTACCCGGTACCCCCCCTCACATACCAGCATATCCCCAATTACCAAGCACCTCCGCCCTCTTACCAAATTCCTGCTTACCAATCATCCCCCTCCCCCACATATCAACCTACCTCACCAAGATATTCCCAAACTGCACCCGTCTACCAAGCCTATAACGCTCACTACCAATCACCCCCCGCCCGCTAAAACTTCCCCAGGCCACGCCCTAACTTTGATCGTAGACCTCCCAAGCAATACACCGCCATCGCCGAGCCAATCGACCAACTATATGAGAGACTTAAAGCAGTCGATTACGTCACCCCAATCCCTGCCATAACTCCAGAAAATCCTTCCCAATGGGTCAATCCAAACAAAACCTGTGCATACCATTCCGACATGAAAGGGCATACCGTTGATGAGTGCCGGTCTTTGAGAGACAAAATCCAAGCTCTAATTGACAACAAAATCTTTGTGGCCAAGGAAACTGCTCCTAATGTTCGCAACAATCCTTTGCCTGATCATAAGGGTGGTGGTGTGCATATGATCGAAGTAGAAGATGATTGGGACCCCAAAGGGTCAATTGGATTAATTGTCGAAGGTGACGATCCCAAGAAACCAACAGTTACACTAAATCCAATCGTAGTCCAGATCCAGCCCTCCGGGGATGCTGAAGTAAACATGTCCGTGCCTCTCGAGTTTGAAACACCGTCCTCCATAAAGACTGTAGAGCCAATTGAGGTGGAGTTTGGGTCTCCAAAAGCACCTGCACCATTCGAAGTTGCTGTGCTGCCTCCCAAAACGAGAGTGCCCATTCCTGTGGCAATGTCAGCCGTAACGCCATTCCATACACAGGCCATTCCTTGGGATCACACCGCCGAGGCGAGAAGGAAAGGGAAAACTAGGTCTGGAGAAGCAATTGCAGCACAGGGTATGACCAGGACTGGCAGAATTTATACTCCGGAGCATTTAGTTGAATCAAGTAAGCAGGCCTCTGGACGGCCTATTGGAACTGGGCCCGATGATCTATGGCGGAAGATACAGGCAAAAAAATACTCAGTTGTCGACCAATTAAACAAAACACCAGCATAGATCTCCATTCTAGCTCTACTGCAAAGCTCCGAGACACACAAGAACGCCCTGATGAAGATACTGAGCGAGGCGTACGTACCCAACAATATAACTGGAGGAGAGATGGCAAACATGGTCGGGCAGGTATTGGAGAGTCATAAAATCACTTTCCACGAGGATGAGTTGCCCCCTGAAGGTTTAGGCCACAACAAAGCGTTGCACATCACTGTGCAATGCGAGGACTATTTCATCACCAGGACTTTGATTGACGGAGGGTCCAGCCTCAACATTTGTCCACTGGTGACCCTCAGAACATTAGGGAAGAGTCTGCATGAAATCAAGGATGGGGCTATCAACGTCAAAGCTTTCGAGGGCTCCCAAAGGTCCACTATTGGGGAAGTCAGTTTATGTTTGCAAATGGGGCCAACTTGATTCGATGTTGATTTTCAAGTAATAGACATCCCAGCATCCTACAACTTACTACTAGGACGACCTTGGATCCACGCCGCTGGAGCTGTAGCATCAACCCTGCACCAGGCAGTGAAGTTCGAGTGGAATCACCAAGAGGTAATTATTCATGGTGACGGGAGTAACCCCATATACGGTCGTCAAACCATCCCAGCAATTGAAGGAAGAAGGAAACTAGGAGGAGAAACCTACCACCAGATTGAGAGAGTCAACGCCGTGGACAAAGATAAGTGGTGGGATAACAAGATAGAGAGTATACTAAACTGGAGCGGGTATGAACCTGGCAAAGGGCTCGGCAAGAACCTCCAGGGAATCACCAAGCCTATCAAACTGAAGAAGCATGGCACCACTTTCGGGTAAGGGTATGGATACACTTGGCAAGAATTCAAGGATTGGCCGCCACCATGGCGCGGCCCTTATTATCCATTTGAGCACCCTATACCCCGCCTGGAGCAGACTTTCCAGCCGGCAGACATCTTATATGGGTCAGAGGAAGATGAAACAATGGCCGCAATGAAGAACCTGTTTTTGGAAGATGACGATATGGACTGTCACGTCATTCTCGAGGAGGAAGGGGAGGAAGGCCCTTCCATACAAGCCGTGAGCCGAGGGGAGCGCCTCAACAATTGGTCCATCAGAACCACCAAGGCCCGGAGAGCTTCGGGGTAGCAAGGCTGAACAAAGCATTATGCATTATCTTTTACTTTTCGCTAATTGATTTCCCTTCAGTATTATCTTTAAATTTTTAAAAAAAAAAGTTCCGATGTTCAAAACAATTTTGGAATTTATCAAAGCATTTCAGTTTCTTATATGTGTCTCGCTCTTATTATTTTTCTCTATCATTTATTTTACTTTTACACAGCATTACTATTACTTATCTTGATGAACCGACGATTGTGACTTGCAACAAGACAACGCAACAAACGGATATAGACTCAGAAGAGGATGAGATACCAGAAGAGGTCATTAAAGAGGTCGAAGACTTTGAGAATAGACCTAAGTCTAACCTGGACAAAACTGAGGTCGTCAACCTGGGGAATACAGAGAATTTCAAGGAAACGCGCATCAGTGTTCACCTGTCACCATCAGAAAAGGAAGAGTGCACGGAGTTCTTAAAAGAATATGAGGACATATTTGCCTGGTCATATGATGATATGACCGGTCTCAGTACATCTATTGTAGCTCACAAACTGCTAACAGATCTGACGTGTCCGCCGGTAAAGCAGAAGCTCAGAAAGTTCAAGCGAGACATGAGTCTGAAAATCAAGGAAGAAGTCACCAAGCAAGTCAAAGCCAAGGTCCTCGGGGTAGTGGAGTACCCGGCATGGTTAGCCAACGTTGTGCTAGTGCCAAAGAAGGATGGGAAGGTCAGAGTCTGTGTCGACTACCGGGACCTCAATCGGGCCAGTCCGAAAGATGACTTCCCCTTGCCAAACATACACATCCTGATTGACAACTGCGCCAAGCACGAGCTGCAGTCATTCGTCGATTGTTTTGCTTGGTACCATCAGATATGGATGGACGAAGAAGACGCGGAGAAAACGGCTTTCATCACGCCGTGGGGAACTGAAGAAGATTTTTCCGTACCAACACGAAGCCATAGGAAAGTTCTCTCCTAATTGGCAGGGTCCGTACATGGTTCACCGAGTTCTAACCGGAGGAGCCCTCATACTCGCAAAAATGGATGGAGAAGTCTGGCCAAAGCCAATCAACTCAGATGCAGTCAAGCGCTACTACGTGTAATCTTTATGCTTTCCTATATGATGTATTTGAACTACGCCTGACCTGATCCCCGTTTAAGAGGGGATACGTAGGCAGCCCTATGGGTTCGGTCACAATTCAACAAAATTTTTATTTCCCCCGACATTGGAAACTGGGGCAGAATTTTGAGGAGGACCCTCAAAATTCCGAAGTTGATTTTCAGCCATTCGTCGCACGTAGCCGTCGGAAGCACCAGCCCAGTAAACTGGGGCAGAATTATGAGGAGGACCCTCAAAATTCCGGAGCAAGAGAGGTTGCAATGTCTTGAACCGCGTCGCAGTCGTCGGTTCATCTAAAAGAAGACTATTATTTTCAATTATGTATTTACGTTACATTATTTTACTAAATCATGCATGACTATTATCCGAATTGCTGTGTTTAGCTACCCCAATGATACCCAACGTCAAGCAGGACGAGCAAAGGCCACGGGAAGACAAACTAACCTTCCCCCTTTTACAAAACTCACGATTTTTCTTTGGATGCAGGCACTCAATTCGCAATGTCATTAGATATATTTATGCACTCATACTTTCTCAAGAATGCAACTTCTCAGAATCATCACCTAT
>NW_017676940.1:30804-32075 GCF_001879085.1 Nicotiana attenuata
TGCATAAGGCTACTTTCTGCCTTTCGAGACTAAGAACTGTCTCCATCTGCATTCTCTGCATTGCATAAGGCTACCTTTCTGCCTTCCGAGGTTAAGCTCTACCTCCATCCTGCATTTCTACGCATTGCATAAGGCTACCTTCCTGCCTTCCGAGGTTAAGCTCTACCTCCATCCTGCACTTACTTGCATTGCATAAGGCTACCTTTCTGCCTTTCGAGGTTAAGCACTACCTCCATCCTGCATTTCCTTGCATTGCATAAGGCTACCTTTCTGCCTTCCAAGGTTAAGCACTACCTCCATCCTGCATTTTCTTGCATTGCATAAGGCTACCTTTCTGCCTTCCGAGGTTAAGCACTATCTCCATCCTGCATTTCCTTGCATTGCATAAGGCTACCTTTCTGCTTTCCGAGGTTAAGCACTACCTACATCCTTCATTTCCTTGCATTGCATAAGGCTACCTTTCTGCCTTCCGAGGTTAAGCACTACTGTGAGGCCCCGTAAAATTTTTGGCTCAAAGCCTAGTATCTTGTGGTGTCGACTCCGAATATGTGTTAGGAATGCGTAGAATCTCGCCACGGTTTGGAGCCTTGGTATTGATCTAAGCTTGTAAAAATTAAAAGAAATCAATTTTTCCAGAAAATGCCATTATGCGGTCAAGAATGCGGTCGCAGATCCGGTATGCAGACCGCATTCCTACCGCATAGTGAAGCTGTGGTTTGGTAAAACTTGAGGTCAAAATGCGGTCCAAAATGCGACCGCATAATTGATATGCAGACCGCATTTCTGCCGCAGAGTGGAACAGAAGAATTGTCAAAAGCAGTGTTGTAAATGCGGTCTATTATGCGATCTGCGGACCGCATAATCGTCGCATAAATTCCTCAAGGATTTGTGAAGGTCAGCTCTGCGGTGCATAATGCGACCGCATAACAGGAATGCGGACCGCATTCCTATCGCAAACCCAAACAGACCCCTCAGAGTTTTGGGGGCACTTCTGGGATCGCATCTGCGGACCGCATTTCGATTCTACGATCGCAGAACGCGACCGCAGATCTTGCTCGGTTTCTATTTTTCTAAATTTTAAGACCCGACCCCTTTTGTAATAAAACACCCAACCCTCATCTTTAACGATCTTCTACACAAATAAGAGAGAGGAAGAGAGGGTCTTGAGAGAGAAAGTACATCTCCTCCAAAATTTAGTTTCTTTAAAGTCTATCCGGCCGGGATATCTCAACTTAATCTTCATCCCTTTCCTCCTACAGGTAAATACCCTG
>NW_017676940.1:35998-36785 GCF_001879085.1 Nicotiana attenuata
GAGTGGGAAGGGAATGATGTGGTGCCGAAGGGTAGGTTTATCTCCTACCTTAAGGCTTCAAAGATGATTAAGAAGGGATGTATCTATCATTTGGTCCGGGTGGCGGACACCACTTCAGAAGTGTCTACCCCCGAGTCCGTGCCAGTCGTGAATGAGTTTCTCGAAGTGTTTCCGGACGAGCTTCCAGGGATTCCGCCAGATAGGGAGATTGATTTTGGGCTTGATGTATTGCCAGATGCGCAGCCAATATCTATTCGACCATACAGAATGGCTCCAGCGGAGTTAAGGGAGTTAAAGGAGCAGCTGAAGGATTTATTAGAAAAGGGGTTCATACGGCCGAGTGTATCGCCATGGGGTGCTCCGGTTCTCTTTGTCAGGAAGAAGGATGGGTCGCTCCGGATGTGTATTGATTATCGGCAGCTCAACAAAGTCACCATCAAGAATAAATATCCTCTGCCTCGGATTAATGATTTGTTCGACCAATTGCAAGGTTCAAGGTTCTTCTCCAAAATTGATCTACGGTCCGGGTATCACCAATTGAAGATTAGGGAGCAGGACATTCCCAAGACGGCTTTCAGAACTCGCTATGGGCCACTTTGAATTCTTGGTCATGTCTTTTGGGCTAACCAACGTCCCGGCAGCCTTTATGGATCTTATGAATCGTGTCTTCAAGCCATTTCTAGACTCCTTCGTGATTGTTTTTATTGACGACATCCTTGTTTATTCGCGGAGCCGGGAGGATCATGCCGGTCACCTCAGGGGCAGTTTCTGCAGACTCTTCATCAGC
>NW_017676941.1:0-4732 GCF_001879085.1 Nicotiana attenuata
CGGGGTTGGGAGCGTGTTCGAAATGTATTTTGGAAGTCCGTAGCTCATTTAGGCTTGAAATGACGGAGTTTGTATTTTTGAAGTTTCCGGTCCGATAGTGAGTTTTTGATCCGAGGGTCGGATTGGAATTCCGGAAGTTACAGTAGTTCCGTCATGTCATTTGGAATGTGTGTGCAAAATTTTAGGTCATTCGGACGAGGTTTAGTTACGTTTTTGATCGAAAGCGTGTTTGGTTGGAATTTGAGGTTCTTAGACTTGAATCTTTGATTAATTTGCGTTTCCGGCGTTGTTTTAGGTGTTTTAAGGATTGGTACAAGTTCGAATAAGGTATTAGGTGGTATTGGTGCTTTTGGTTGAGGTCCCGGGGGCCTCGGGATGATTTCAGGTGGTTGACGGAAAATTTTGAAGTTGAATGAATTGCTGAAGGTTTTGTCATCTGGTATTTCCGCTTCTGCGGCTTGGGAAGCGCAGTAGCGGCTAGACCACCGCGGGAGCGAAATTCGAGTGCTTCTTCAGTTTCCGCAGGTGCGGAAGTTTAACCGCAGAAGCGGTTACGCACCTGCGAGATGGTAGTCGCAGATGCGGTCCTTGGAATTTTGTTTGAAACCGCAGAAGCGGTAATGAATCCGCATAAGCGGCAACCGCAGGTGCGGTGAAGGGCCGCAGAAGCGGAAATCTTGACTTTAATGAAGAACCGCTGAAGCGGCTCGTGGTCCGCAGAAGCGGCCCCTTGTCCGCAGAAGCGGAAACCCCTGTACAGAAATAGAGATGTCAAGGGTTTGAGTTCATAAGTTGCAAAAATCAATTGAGAGCTCGGTTTAAGGCGATTCTGAGTGGGATTTGAAGTGAAGATCACTGGGTAACGTTTCTTTGGTCCCTTCTTGTTATATTTCATCATTATATAGTTAAATCCACCATTAGAATTCGAATTCAAGGTCAAAATTGGGAAAAATTGGAAGAAACTTCATAGACCTAATTATTGAGTATTGAGTGGGCAATTGACCTCCGATTTGGGAGATTTTTATATGGTTAGACTCGTGAGAGTACGAGGGTTCTGAAAATGTGAAAATTATTCGATTCCGAGACGTTGGCTTGAGGGGCATTTTGGTCATTTTATCTATTTTCGCGTCCTATCTTTAACTTTAATAGTGGAATCAGTTGTTTGCAATATTATTTACGATATGTAATTGAATTGAATAGATTTGTGCCATTTGGAGTCGGATACTCGTGGCAACGGCGTGGATTTCTATTGATATTGAGCCGGTTCGAGGTAAGTGGCTTGTCTAACCTTGTGTGGGGGACCTTTCCCCTTAGGATTTGTTATTTGTTGACTTGAGTGCCTTGTACGCGAGGTGACGGGCGCGTACTTGAGCCAATTATTAGAAACCCGGTTTTCTTAAGATATTGAGATTGAGTTCGTTTCATATTTGCTTTATTCTACTTGCAATTATAACCTGTGCTAGATTAGGAAAGCATGTTTAGTTGATTTAACTTGCCTAATTGCTTAAGTTGCCTTAACTGTACTACGTGAAGCATGCTAGGCCAGTACTACCTGTTGCTTGTCTTTTGTACTTCGTTTTCGTGTACCTTCTGGTTGTGATTGCGCATTTACATTGGGACTACGGATGTGGGATTCCGGTAGCTCCCCCCCCTTGTTTGTTTACTTTGGGACTGCGGGTTCGATTCCCGATAGATCCCCCTGCACTTTTACTTTGGGACTGCGGGTTAGATTCCCGATAGATCCCCCTGCACTTTTACTTTGGGACTGCGGGTTAGATTCCCGATAGATCCCCCTGCACATTGGTGGTTGGACTACGGGACGGTATCCCAGGAGATCCTTCGGATGTACACATATGATGGACTATGGGACGGTATCCCGGGAGATGCGCTGGACAGATGAGAAAAAAAGGGCTACATGATGGTATCCTGGGAGACCCTCATTGTTATCATTGGTATTGAGCTGTGTTTACTCTATGTTTATTCTGTATTCGTGTAGTTGTTATAGCCTCGTTGACTTGTCTTATCTCACTGCTGTACTTATTATATCTTTCAGATTTTTATATTGTTAAATTATTATTATTATTATTATATTTTGTCTCAGTAGGGCCCTGACCTTCCTCGTCACTACCCAACCGAGGTTAGGCTTGGCACTTACTAAGTACCGCTGTGGTGTACTTATGCCCTTCCTGCGCATGTTTTTCATGTGCAGATCATCCAGGTACCTCCACTCAGGCGCACTATCAGTGAGGCAGGAGGACTACGGAGACTTCGAGGTAGATCTGTTGCGTCCGCAGACCGACGAGTCTCCCTCTTACTCTATCTTTAGTACTTAGTTTTCCTTCTTCGGTTGTTAGAAATTCTGGAGTTTGGAACCTTTACTATGCACTTCTGTAGCCTGTGTTGCCCGTGAGTTTCCGGGTTTTGGGAATTATTTTAGACTTGTGATATTGAGTTGTACTTGCCAAGCGGCATTCAGTACAGTTTCCTTTAGATATTTGATTTGATTTTCTCTATTTTTCCGCAATTATTATATTTCCGCAAATGTTAGGCTTACTTGGTCATGGGGACCAGGTGCCGTCATGACATGTTCACAGTTGGTGAACTAGGGTCGTGACACCTGGCTCTGCAGTATTTTGAATTTAAAATATTTGATACTAGGCCTATAATGGATCGGATTCATGAACTGCAAATCTTAGTATCAAAACTAAGTGACCTTGAAGTTAAAATTCCTGATGCACTTCAAATAGGTGCTATTCTTTCGAAATTGCCTTCCTCCTGGGATGACTATAGAAAGAAAATCCTACATTCAATGGATAAAATGACTGTGGAACAATTTCGTACTCACATTCAGATTGAAAGTGAGACTCATGCTCGTGATGCGATTAATCAGCCCTCGAGTTCCACAGTCAATTTTGTTAGTCAGAATGGTTCAGGTAGTGGGAACAAAAATCTAAAAGTTTCCAAAAAGTCTTCTTTTAAAAAGAGAAAGAACTTTAGTTGTCATCACTATAGAAAGAAAGGCCATATGATTCGGGATTAGGCAGGAATAAATTTCAATGCTGGCAATACCGAAAAGTCTGGAAAGATTGAAAAATTTGGAAATTCTGAAAAGAGAAACGTAGTTGAAAATTCTGCCCAAGGACTGGTTGTCATGGTTTCTGCAATGCAAATTGGTATGGTCACCGAATTGAATATGGCTACTGCTGCTACAAATACTCAAGACTGGTGGCTAGATTCGAGTGCTACTATTCATGTCTGTTATGACAAGAAGATGTTCAAGATATATGCGGAAGTGCAGGATTCTGAACAAGTCTTGATGGGAAACCATGTTGCGGCAGATCTTGCTGGAAAAGGAAGCATTGAGATTAACTTCACATCCGGCCAGAAGTTGACATTACTGAATGTGTATCATGTTCCTGATATGAAGAAAAACTTAATGTCCGCTGCTTTGCTGTCAAAGAAAGGCTTCAAGATAGTTATTGAGTCTGATCATGTAATAGTATCTAAGAATGGAGTTTTTGTTGGAAAAGGCTATAACTGTAACGACATGTTCAAATTGAGTATTAATGAAATAAATTATGTTTCTGCTTATATCGTTGAGTCTGATTCTTGTTTATGGCTTGCTAGACTAGGACATTTAAATTTCGGCTCCTTGAATTATATGTCCAAAAATGGTTATATCTCATGTAAAACTCAACATATAAAATGTGAAATATTCATACAAGCAAAGATGACAAAGAAACCATTTCGTAAAGTTCAAAGATCCACAGAACTATTAGATTTAATACATTCAGACTTGTGTGAATTAAATGGAGAATTAACTAGAGGAGGCAAAAGATATTTTATTACTTTTATAGATGACTTCTCTAGATTTACATATGTTTACCTACTTAGAACTAAAGATGAAGCTTTTCAAAAGTTTAAATAATACAAGTGTGTTGTGGAAAATCAAAGGAGTAGGAAAATTAAAATTATTCGAAGTGACAGAGGCGGAGAATATTTTTCTAACGAATTTAATAAGTTCTGTGAAGAGCATGGCTTAATACATCAAATGAGTGCCCCTTATACTCCTCAACAAAATGGGTTGGCGGAAAGAAAAAGTAGAACTTTGGTGGACATGGTTAATGCTATGTTACTTAATGCACATTTGCCACATAATTTATGGGGTGAAGCATTACTAACTGCATGTTATATTTTAAATAGAGTGCCTTCAAAAAATATGCATATTTCGCCTTATGAGCTTTGGAATGGTAGAAAACCAAGTTTAAATTATTTTAAAGTGTGGGGGTGTATATCCTATTATAGAGTACCTGATCATCAAAGAACAAAATTGGGTCCCAGAGGAATTAAAAGTGTTTTTGTAGGATATGCACAACACTCCAAAGCATATAGACTGCTAGATCTAGAATCTAATGTCATTATAGAATCTATACATGTTGAGTTTATTGAAAATAGATTTATAAATGACAATGTTGATGAAATGACTGAAGTAAATGGAAAACGTATTGATGCTAATAGATTGTCACCATTTGAAAGTATTACAAATAAACAAAGAAGTGATGATATGCAAATAGAACCAAGGAAAAGCCAAAGAATAAGAAAAGAAAAACATCTTGGTTCTGATTTTATTTCTTCACAGTCTATAGTATTTCTTGTTGAAGGAGATAGGATAAACATTTGTAATCAAATTCCTATTGTATTGAATGTTGAAGAGGACCCAAAGACGTTTCAA
>NW_017676941.1:5858-24399 GCF_001879085.1 Nicotiana attenuata
GTCAATAAAATATCGTTTAAATTTTCAAATCTTAGAAAAAATGGCTGAGTTTGCAAAAGAAACAGTATTAAAACCCTGGACCGAGATCAAATAATATGCAAAGTAATGTGAAAACAGTGATATCAATCCCTGAAGGATTCACATAGTTGGCACGAAGCCCAAACATGGCAATCAGCCCAAATTATGATGATAACAAGTAGTCTCAGTCAAATACGCGGTAAAAATCAACAACCGGGATGGACCAAGTCACAATCCCCAACGGTGCTCTACCCCCACTCACATCCGGCGTGCAAGTTACCTCAATACAGCACTATGATGTGTAAATCCGGGGTTTCAAACCCTCAGGATATCATTTACAAGTATTACTCACCTCGAACCGGCGGAATCTCTAGCTCGCGACGCCTTTTCTCCTCAAATCGACCTCCACGCGTGTCGAATCTATCTAACATCAGAGCAAATAAATCACAATATGCTAAGGGAACAATACCCAATCGAAAACAATCAAAAAAATAGCAAAAATCTCGAAACTAGCAAAACCCGAGCCCCGGGTCCACTTTTCGAAAAATTATAAAACTCACATTACCGGATTCCTCGTCTCGCCACAAGTCCATACATACCAAGAACTCCCAAATCCGAGCTCAAATGACCTATCAAATCCCAATTTGAAATATCAAAAACTCAAGCCCTAGTTTTACCCTTTTTTGATGAATTTCAACCAATTTCCATGTTAAATCTATCATAATCTCGTGTATTTAGGCCAAGGAACTTACCTCCAATCAATCCTCCTTGAACCCCTCTTCAATTTGTCCCAAAGAGCTCTCAAAATACTCAACAATGGTGGAAAAATGACTACAACTCGCGGATGAAATGTTTATAAACTCACTGCCCGGCACTGGAATTCCTTCTTCGCGAACGCGGTCAAACACCCGCGAACGCGTAGCATAAAAATACGTTGACCAATTTTTACCTTACGCGAACGCAGCATCCCAGACGCGAACGCGATGCCTATTCCACTTGAATCTTCGCGAGCGCGGAATCCTACACGCGAACGCGTAGCTTCCACTTGCCATACCGTCGCGAACGCGAAACCGTATAGCGAACGCGGAACACAAAAGACCTCACCACTTCGTGGACGCGGGACCAACATCGCGAACGCGAAGGCAAAATTCACAGCCTCCTCATGCATCCCTTCGCGAACGCGAAGGACAAAAGTCTGCAACAGAAACTTCAGAAAATCTGCAACTTCAAAATACCAACAATGGTCCGATTGACCCTCTGAAACTCACTCGAGGCCCTCGGGACCTCAACCAAAAGTGCCAACACATCCTAAAACATCTTTAAAACTTGTTCCAATCATCAAAACACCCCACACAATGCTAAAACCATTAAATCACATCGGATTCAAGCCTAAGTTTCTTAAAACTTCCGAAATACGCATTCGATAAAAAATCCAACCAAACGGCGTCCGAATGACCTGAAATTTTGCACACACATCACAAATCACATATCGAAGCTACAGCAACTCTCGGAATTCCATTCCGACCCTCGGATCAAAATCTCACCCATCAACCGGAATTCGCCAAAATACTAACTTCGCCAATTCAAGCCTAATTATACACCGGACCTCCAAAATCAATTTCGATCACACTTCTAAGTCATAAATCATCCCCCGAAGCTAACCGAATCACCGAAAATCACATCCGAGCCCTCCAACTCAATAGTCAATATTCGGTTGACTTTTCCAACTTAAGCCTTCCTTAAAGAGACTAAGTGTCTCATTTCTTATCAAAACCAATCCAAATCAACTCTAACACACCAAATACCGATAACGAAACATGAAGAAGCATAAAATGGGGGAAACAGAGCGGTAACTCATGAGACGACGGGTCGGGTCATCACAATTTATGATCTTTATGTACATCAAATGGATGTTAAGACGACCTTTTTAAATGGAAACCTTAGTGAAGAAATATATATGCAACAACCTGAAGGATTTGTCCTTCGGGGAAACGAGAAGAAAGTTTGTAAATTGATAAAGTCTCTTTATGGTCTCAAACAAGTGCCTAAACAGTAGCATGAAAGGTTTGATAGTGTAATACTATCAAACGGGTTCGTACATAATAGTGCAGACAAGTGCATTTACTCCAAATTTACAAAAGAATATGGAGTAATAATTTGTTTATATGTCGATGACATGCTGATTTTTGGTACAAATCTACGAGGAATTACCGAGACCAAGAAGTATCTAACTTCAGTTTTTAAAATGAAAGATTTAAATGAAGTTGATACTATTTTGGGAATCAAGGTCAAAAGAGATAACAAGCGAATGACTTTGTTACAAGCACATTATATTGATAAAATCCTTACTAAATTCAGTCATTTAGGAATAAAGAAGTATAATACTCCTTATGATTCTAGTGTTAAGCTATCTGCAAATACTGGAAGAGCAGTAGCACAGTTGGAGTATGCAAGTGCGATAGGTAGTATGATGTATGCAATGCATTGCACTAGACCCGACATAGCATTTGCTGTTTGTAAACTTTCAAGGTTTACCAGTAATCCAGGTAATGAACATTGGAAAGAAATAAGTAGAGTACTTGGATATTTAAAATATACAAAGCACTTGGGCATTTTCTATAATGGTTTCCCTAATATATTAGAGGGATATTTTGATGCAAGTTGGATTACAAGTGTTAATGATAATAAATCCACATCAGGATGGATATTTACTCTAGGCGGTGGAGCCATTAGTTGGGCATCCAAGAAACAAACATGTATTTTCCATTCTACTATGGAATCTGAATTCATTGCATTAGCAGCTGCTGGAAAAGAAACAGAATGGCTGAGGAATATGTTACTTGATATAAAGTTGTGGCCACAACCTATGCCAGCCATTTTCATATTCTGTGATAGTGAGACTACAATGTGTGTTGCTCACAATAAAATATACAATGGAAAATCGAGACATATAAGCTTGAGACATGCTTATATAAGAGAATTAATTACAAATGGAGCTATAGCTATAATATATGTGAGATCAAATAAGAATTTGGCTGATCCACTTACGAAGCCATTAGGTAGAGATGTAGTACAACAAACTTGTGAAGGGATGGGGCGAGACCCTTAAATTAAATGCAAGGAATGGGAACCCCACTTTGAGTTAGTATACACTCTAACAATATAAGTTCAATGGGTAATAACAAGTACTTGTATTGTTTAAGCACCGATATCCTCTTTTGGAGCCCTAATTCTATTGTACTACTTACTGTTATGTGAGGAGTTAAGGAGTTGTTAAATGCTTGTTATAACAGGGGCATAAAGACAAACTCCAAAGTGCATACTGTTACATGAAGAGGTTGATTAATCTTAATGGAATTATTAATGTCTCGAGTAACAGGGACATAGTAACTAATTTCAACTATATGAATATTGAAGTGGTGCCGCTTCTAGCAAGATTTAAAGGGTTGATCTTGTAAATATTCATGAATTCAGGATGAGCACATGGCCGTAAACGTGCTAAAGCGAATACTGGATTTTCTAAGCTACTAGATAACGTTGTGTGTATGGTACTTTCGGTTCTGGCACAAGGAGTTGTGGTTCAAATCTTAAGATACCAATAACTTCGTCAAAGCTTTAAAGTACTTAAACTAAAGGAAAGTTCAAATCTCTATAAGATACTTTCTATTATTCACAAGTGTTATGAAGTGAAATAACAAACTAGTGGGGGGTTTGTAAAATAGTTTGTTATTCACAAGTTGGGAAGTGGGTTGTTCCCACATTGGAAGAGAGAAGGCATTTTTGAAGCTTTTTAAGCACTTGTCCCTTTTATGTCTTTGATTTAGGACACATACTTTTAAGTGTGTGCAATTAAGTACACTATATATTTATATATTATAATCAAAGACTTGGACTTGGACTTGGGGCTTGGGCGCGGGCCGGGTCGGATCCTAAAATTAATTATTTTATTTTTGTGGCAGAAAAATCAATTTATTTGAATTTTAAATTCAAAATTCGAATAAATAGTTATGTCTGTTATGAAAGGGTCCAACCGAATATGTCTGTTTGTGAAACAAGACATCTTTTCTGAAAGGGTCTGTTGGTTGCCTATAAATACACAAGAATTTCCAACGAAGTGGTATAGAAAAATCACAAGTATTATTTCAGGCTTTATTGTATCCTGAAGAGAATCGTTATGTATTTTCCTAAATTAGTATACAGGCATAACTCTTTAAAGACAATCGATTTTCACGCCTCAAAGCTATTTTTTGTTTATTATTTTCTAACATGGGGATATTCATTTGATTATATGAAGGGAGCCTTGGCGTAACTGGTATAGTAGCTGCCATGTAACTAGGAGGTCACGGGTTCGAGCAGTGGAAACAGCCTCTTGCAGAAATACAAGGTAAGGCTGTGTATGATAGATCCTTATGGTTCGACTCATTTCAGGACCCTGTACATAACGGGAGCTTAGTGCACCGAGCTGCTCATTATTTATTTGATTCTATATTGCAGAGATGGGTGCCTTTGAAATACATTGAGAGAAAGAGTGGCACTATATGAACTTACGGTTGCCAAAAAAACAAAATGCGCACTATGTGAAACTCATGATTACAATATAACAAAAATGACTGCTGGCGCACTAAAGGGCGGCTCTACTCGTAGGCCAATCAAATCATTCAAGTTTTAGCAAACATCTTCTCAAGGTTGATTATCCTTTCTCCAATAATTATACCTTATTTTTGGATTTTAATGTGTACAAGAACAAAATCTTTATAAGACAGTATATCCACGCAAAATTGCACGTTATTCTTGAGCAGGTCATTGAATTTGAGGTTATTTTACCAAACTTCATAGATCTAGCAACAGTAGTACCACTGATTAGTTTCTAATGTCATTCTCAAAACCCTAATTTAATAACCACTTATAGTGCTTTCAATTAGCCATATACAGAGACATAAAAACTAATCAATTTCCTTTTTAAAAAAATCAAATATTAAAATAGTCCACACAAATTTTAGTCCCGTTGGTTGAAAAACAGAAGTATCTTCATTTCTTCTTCTAACATGTTATACAAAATTATTTGACGGGTCTATAAAAACCACTTCAGTTTAAATATGAAACTATAAATTAAAGTTAACATATCTGAATTCGACAAAGAGAACATAGAAAACATAGAAGCTTGTATACGGTAGGTATAAGGACTACCCGATTTCACTATTTGATCGAAACAAGGACGTTGCACCGAAGAGCTACGGCATCGAGTTCGAGATCAAAGTCTCTTTCGAGATCGAGGTTGGTATAAATCGAAGCAAGGGGAGATAGACTTCGAGTAACATCGGGGATAGACTATTAACGGAAAGA
This sequence comes from Nicotiana attenuata, assembly GCF_001879085.1. Taxonomy (NCBI): domain Eukaryota; kingdom Viridiplantae; phylum Streptophyta; class Magnoliopsida; order Solanales; family Solanaceae; genus Nicotiana; species Nicotiana attenuata. Next base: position 11,220 of record NW_017676941.1, read on the forward strand.
GCAAGATATCCGTGATTGGTCGAGGATCGTGGCGTGAATCTCGGAACCGACAGAACCGCTGACGGTTATTGATACCAATCATGAATTTTACTTCCGAAATTAGAGTTATATCTTATTTAGGATTCCTCTACTATATAAAGAGGAATCCTATTCGTTTGTAAGGGAAGACTGACTAAGAAATAACAATACACTGCTCTTTTACTTGCATATAACTTACTATTATTGTTCTTAATGCTTGGTCTCGAGCCTGGTCCAACCGGGGACGAGCTTGCAACTACATTGGTTTGATTCATCTTAATCATTTAATTTATTTATTTATCTAGTCATTTATCAATTGGCGTTGAATCAGATCACGTATCCTTATAACCAAATTACAAGTTTAATTGTTACTCGTATTTCGAGGTAAACAGCTTGGCGCCCACCGCGGGAATAAAGATAATAGTGATTGTTCAGTTTTAATTCTGGTATAACACACTATTTTACACTTGTTTCTTGTCAAGAATTTTGTTTTTAGGTTGAATCATGTCAAACTCAAAAAATGCATCTACACACGGCGACAACGGCCTCGAACTCCATGGAGAAAACGAGAATGTTATCGCCCCAGGAGTTGAGGTGCCACAGGCTGACCTCGTAGGAGCACCACTCGTCAACCCGGTTGATGTCAGTTCTCATGTTTCTTTGAATGCCAATTTAGTCGCAAACCCCGAAGGAAGCATACACAGAGAGGGTCGAACTGGCGGTCGAGGTACACATGGCAGAGGAGACAAAGGAGTCAGTCTCTAAGTAATGTTTGAAATGCTATGAGCCCAACAAAATGCCATTTCCCAGTTGCAAAATCAGCATGGGGCACCAAATAGGGTCGAACAAGAGGTTACTCGCCGTACCGAGCCAGTGCCTGAATGATCGGGTGATAATACTTCGACAACCGATCCTGTTATAATGAGGATGCTCAAAGAGCTTACTAAGAGAATAGAATCGGGAGAAAAGAAAATCGAGGCCAACGACAAGAAGGTGGAAACTTACAACTCCCGAGTCGATCAAATACCGGGGGCACCACCAATCTTAAAAGGAATGGATTCCAAAAGTTCATACAAATACCATTCCCTCCGAGTGCGGTTCCGAAGCCCATCCCAAATAAGTTCCGTATGCCCGATATACCTAAATATAATGGAACCTCTAACCCAAATGAGCACATTACTTCTTACACGTGCGCCAAAAAGGGAAACGACTTGGAATAGACGAAATCGAGTCTGTACTGCTGAAGAAATTCGGGGAGACCCTATCGAAGGGTGCCTTAATATGGTATCATAACTTACCCCCTAATTTAATTGATTCGTTTGCTATGATTGCAGATTCTTTTGTAAAGGCACACGCCAGAGCCATTAAAATTGCAACAAGGAAGTCGGACCTTTTCAAGGTAAGGCAGAAAAATAACAAGATGCTCAGGAAATTCGTATCTCGATTATAAGAGGAGAGAATGGATTTGCCTCCGGTCACCGATGACTGGGCTGTTCAAGTTTTCACTCAAGGTCTCAACATTCGGAGTTCCATAGCTTCACAGCAGTTGAAGCAATGTTTAATCGAGTACCCGGTTGTCACTTGGGCCGACGTACATAATCGGTATCAATCAAAGATTAGGGTCGAGGATGATCAACTGGGGACTCCTTCGGGGTGCGTTTATCCTAGAAGGCCCATGGATAGGATCAAAAGGGATATCGATCGAGAGCCGAGGTCGAATAAAGATCGATATCAACCGTACAATGGAGACCACAGGGGCAGCGGATCTAGGCAAAGCTTCGCACGAAATGAGAGGAGAAATGACCGAGGTCAAAATTCACGGGGGCTTGATGCCGAGGAAGATCGCGTTAAATATCCAAAATCCGAATAAAGGTACGAACCCATTCCAATCCTTTCTATTTTTTCGACTAACACTTGCAGGCTATCGACAAGGATCGGCACAAAGCTTTGGACCTTAAAGCATGCGTTGCACTCTTTTTCTCTTAGACCGGTTTTTGTCCCAAATGGGTTTTTCCGGTGAGGATTTTAATGAGGCAACCATTGTTCGTGCTAACTTAGAGCAATTCAACAGTATCCGAGGTTCCCTACAATAAGCCTCGAGTACTGGGGGGCATTACCCTCGAATGTCTACTTTGTTGCAAGGAAATCACTTCATGACAACGGGGTCTCGATAGGAAAATATTGTAAGGGTCAAACGGTCAGATGAACCATGCTCGTATAGGTTACTTGGACCCTAACATCAAACATGTACGCATGTATAATCATCTATTGAGAGAAGTATTTTTTCTTGCTGATATCCCCTGCCTTTGGAAAAATTTCCTATTTTATACTCTTGATCTATTGTGTAAACAGCTTAAGGTCCAACCATGACGGAAGTTCGAACAACTAACCCCATGCTTGAGGACTGCCGTCCGAAAAACAAACGAAACCGAACTACTAACATTTCGTGACCATAAGACCTTAAAGGCGACCCTCGATTTTACAGGCCACGACCACCCCACTCGGGGACTGACACTTCGGGCAAGCTCGAAGTGAAACGGAAAAAAAGCCCAAAGGGCAAGTTCCGAACTAAAGAGGCTACGGCCAAATTAAGGCGAATCGGAGACGTCCGAAATCCGTAACAAATACAAAATCCCAAGGGCTATCTTAACTCCACTTCGCGCAAACTCTCACTCGGGGACTATCTATAAAGCCTAAGGGCTAACTTTACTTCGAGTTCGAGAAAATCCTCACTCGATCATAAAAGCCCAAGGGCTATCTTAACCCGAGTTCGAGCAAACTCTCACTCGGGGACTATCTATAAAGCCTAAGGGTTAACTTTACTTCGAGTTCGAGCAAATCCTCACTCGATCATAAAAGCCCAAGGGCTATCTTAACCCGAGTTCGAGCAAACTCTCACTCGGGGACTATCTATAAAGCCTAAGGGCTAACTTTACTTCGAGTTCGAGAAAATCCTCACTGGATCATAAAAGCCCACGGGCTATCTTAACCCGAGTTCGAGCAAACTCTCACTCGGGGACTATCTATAAAGCCTAAGGGTTAACTTTACTTCGAGTTCGAGCAAATCCTCACTCGATCATAAAAGCCCAAGGGCTATCTTAACCTGAGTTCGAGCAAACTCCACTCGGGGACTATCTATAAAGCCTAAGGGCTAACTTTACTTCGAGTTCGAGCAAATTCTCACTCGATCATAAAAGCCCAAGGGCTACCTTAACCCGAGTTCGAGCAAACTCTCACTCGGGGACTATCTATAGAGCCTAAGGGCTAACTTTACTTCAAGTTCGAGCAAATCCTCACTCGTTCATAAAAGCCCAAGGGCTATCTTAACCCGAGTTCGAGAAAACTCTCACTCGGGGACTATCTATAAAGCCTAAGGGCTAACTTTACTTCGAGTTCGAGCAAACCCTCACTCGATCATAAAAGTCCAAGGGCTGTCTTAACCCAAGTTCGAGCAAACTCTCACTCGGGGGACTATCTATAAAGCCTAAGGGCTAACTTTACTTCGTGTTCGAGCAAATCCTCACTCGCATAAAAGCCCAAGGGCTACCTTAACCCGAGTTCGAGCAAACTCTCAGCCGGGTACTAACTATAAAGCCTAAGAGCTAACTTTACTTCTAGTTCAAGCAAATCCTCACTCGACTGTTAAGCCTAAGAGCTACTCAAACTCTAGTTCAAATGGTCATTGGGGTCAATCGATCTCGGTCGAAAGAACAAATCCCCGAGTATGGATTTCTTCAAAGGTCTCCCTCTGAGACCGACACTTGGTGTGCTCCTTAGCCCGAACCTGAGCGGTTTCCTTTTGCGGAACAGTTTTAGATGTTTTAGCCATTTTGTTTTCGTGAGCAAGGAAAAACGGAGATTGGAATATTTGGTATTTCAGGAAGAACAAGTAAAGAAGCTCGAAGATTCAATTCGTTTCTTGTCATTACACTCCAAAAAACGAGAGGACTATCTGTATACGGTAGAAATTGGGGCTACCCGATTTCACTGTTTGATCGAAACAAGGACGTTGCATCGAAGAGCTAAGGCATCGAGCTCGATATCGAAGTCTCTTTCGAGATCGAGGTTGGTATCAATCGAAGCCAGGGGAGATAGACTTCGAGTAACATCGGAGATAGATTAGTAATGGAAAGAGCAAGATATCCGGGATTGGTCGAGGATCGTGGCGTGAATCTCTGAACCGACAGAACCGCTGACGGTTATTGATACCAATCATGAATTTTACTTCCGGAATTAGAGTTATACCTTATTTAGGATTCTTCTACTACATAAAGAGGAATCCTGTTCGTTTGTAAGGGGAGACTGACTAAGAAATAACAATACACTGCTCTTTTACTTGCATATAACTTACTATTATTGTTCTTAATGCTTGGTCTCGAGCCTGTTCCAACCGGGGACAATAGCTTGCAACTACATTGGTTTGACTCATTTTAATCATTTAATTCATTTATTTATTTAGTCATTTATCAATTGGCGTTGAATCAGATCACGTATCTTTATTACCACATTACAAGTTTAATTGTTACTCGTATTTCGAGATAAACAAAGCTGATGAAACATACAAGTTAAAAACATATACCATACAACTACAGCCACCTAAGGTCTGGACTAAGAAAGTTTAAGATCAGAGCAGGCTACTAAGAAATGACATGCACATTATATCGATCTCCCATAAGTCGTAATAGATGAAATATCCTTGCTTTCCCTACTGTCCTTTCCCCACCTCAACTCCCTTAACCGTTGTTAAATATGACTCTATCCCCTTGGTGGCATGCCGCAATGTCAATTTTTCCTGAGATAAGAGAAAACTTGTGTGATTAAATACGTGGATGTCGTGTCAGTGATAGTCGATAGAATCTGCAAATTCCAATTGATCCATTTGAGGATTTATGTTAAAAAATGCTCTTAAACATCCCAAGCGTTGGATAACATAGTTATGACCGCAAAAAGGAATACTTCCGTGTTAGGAAAAGACAGATGTTTGGGTTCGCCTCCGTTCGGTAATAACCCGGATAAATAACCAAGGCTCTGATACTACTTGTTAGGATCGAGGAAGAGGCAAACTCTAAAATAAAGAAGATAAAGAATACCAAATTTTAACGTGGAAAACCCTTCAAATCGAAGGTAAAAACCATGGGATCACAAAGATCCAAAAAACTCCACTATAGCAATAAGAGGGTTACAAAACTTCTCCAAATTGGCTACACAATAAGTGTCAAACACGGAGCAACAATAGCAACAAGAGCAACAACTAGTCAATTGAAAAAAGAGGAGAATCTACAAAAATAAAGCTGATGTTCGAGGCTCGAAATCAGATGCTATGTGCCTCCAAATCTGATCTCCATAATTCAAATCAAAGACCAAGATGTTACAAACACTTAGTCAAAATATCAGCCCGATCCAACGGTTAACGAATCAGAAAACGTGATTTGAAGTTGGCTGGTCGGATCTGCAGCAAAACAAATACTTTTCTTCTCTCTTCTCTCTTGATGAAAGCTCTCTCAAAAACCACTCTTATGTGCTTAAGGTTTTCAAAGACTTGTATCAATGAGCATACAATAATTTTCCACGGTTGTCCTATTTATAGATCATGAGTGGTGCTTTCTCTTAAAGCCAAAACTCACTCAAAATAGGAATAAAGCGGATCCAATTCCAAATAGGAATGGAAACCAAAAGAGAATAGGATTAGGCCATTGGGCCTTTGGCTGGACAATATGGGCTTGTGCCCAACAGTCCACAATACTAATGAAGGATTGCATATAGATGTTCGTAACACGCAGCGGAAGACAATAACAATCCTAAGCAGATCTTTTTGTGCTTTAAATTTATTTACATGTCAAAGATCGGATCTAAGAGTACCTGGTGAACAGAGTCTCGTTTCAAAATTTCTATGATAGTGCGAAGACTATATGCGTATCCACACCGAGACCGACCCTTGCTATCAACTATTTGATCAATGGAACCCGCGAACAAAATTGAACGAAATATTGTGCTGAAATTTTTCTCAAAAATCTCAACTCAATGTTAGAAGAACAAGAAATATTTTTCTTGTAATTGTATTTTCTCTCTTGGCTTTTATTGTTCTCTCACTTTCACAAAGTGTTTTTCTTCTCAAGAATTAATCATGGCAAATTTTCTCCAGCACCATTTATATAGCATCACCTATAAACCCTATTCCTACTTGGTTGAGGTAATGATTTACTTAGGGTAAAGTTTAATACAAAATAAACTAATGGAAAATAAAATCACGTTTTCCATGAAAACATGACTGCCGAAGATTTCTTATTGACTTTTCAAAAGTCCAATTCCAAATTGGATTGAAACTTTCCTTCTTTTTTTTAACTATAAAGAATGCAATTCCCATTCTTAATGGGTTTAAGTTGCGCGCGCACACATATATGTGTATTAACCAAGAGATACAATTTAATTTTCTATTTCAAATAGAAAACTTCAATTTGTTCACAATATTAATTGTATCCTAAGTGCTAGCAAAGAATATAATAATATTTTATTTGAACTAATAACTGAATCTATTTGACTAATTAAATTTTTTAATTTAATTATCAAATAATAAGTTGATTAATCATTTAGCAAAGATCAGAACATTCGTTAGTGTGCGACCCCATAGGTTCAATACTAAACCGGTAGTAAATTGATCACATCAATATACTAATCAAGGGTGGCGTCTAGCAGCACTCCTTAACGACCGGATAGCATGGAGTATACAATTTACTCTTAAGAACCAGTAGAAGAATAATGTAGTAATTCCTTCTGTCCTTATAGCTCTGGGTCACCCTAGGATATGTTTCAACTGTCAAATCCTAATAGGCGACCAACTATGTGTTCATGTCAAATATAATCGACCATTGAATGACCTAAGAAACTCATTTCTTCTTTCATTCAATTGCTCTGGCCAAGGTCTTAGTTTGGTCGTTTATAATTCATGACAACATGGAGCTTAAACTCATTACCGAGAGTTGACAGATTCCATCTTGATCAATCACTAATTCTACAAGTATTTAATGGTACCCAATATCCTTTCAAATATAGCCCTAGGGCCATAGGTGTCTGGTATCACAGCACAATAAATAACTTGTCAATTACTATGACGATCTCAGGTTAAAGGAAATTCTTACATCACATTCTTCAAGAGAATATCCTATTGACAGTCTATGGTAATTCTATCCATTAGGAATTATCCAATGAGTCGGTTCAATGATCATATCTCTATATGCATCATCCATCTATGTAATTTAGTTAATGAGATCAACTAATCTTTATCCCATAAAGACGATCACATAAATATTGATCTAACCGGATTACTAATGTACAAATTAATAATCCTACGATCAAGAACAAATTTAGATTAAATTATAAGAAACTTCACTCTCATTATCATGATTTCCATCACAGTGTCAAGTCTCAAATTTAATCAAGGACATTATCAAATTAATCAAGCAATTAATAACAATGATAAAAGAATATCAAATGCCATATATTTTTATATCAAATAATTCACAAAAATATGTTTAAATCATCAAATATGAGACTGGATCTAGGGCATATCTACTATATCCCTAACAACTAAATCAAGAGAAAGACAATTTTTTTCCTTTTTGAGTTTTAGCTTTATCATTAACTACTCATTCCCAAAATTATTTTCCAAGACTTTTCAAAATGCTATCATTATTATGAGTAAAATTTTAAAATACATACTTCATTTTTTTTCCTTAAAGGGAGTGTAAAGTCAAAAGTAAAAAACTAAAACTGAACGGAGGGAGTACATAAAATACTAGTTTACCGGAGAGACTATAGGATCACATGCCCCATGACTAGAGCTATAAATTTGCCCATCTTTTCACGGATTGGATCTTAACCCTACCATGTGGAGTTAGAGAGGATATTTCCAATAGACTATCGGCTAAAGAGTCATTGTCACAAAATGATTAAGTAATAATGTAGTATAGTTTTTTGCATACATTGATTGGATGAAAAATGCAGGTTCGTATAACACAAGGAGATCATGTAGGACGAAGTGTGATTGTTTCATGGATAACTCCATTAGAGAGCAAGTCAAAATTATAGTGGTGACCTATCGGAAAGCAGGGGCTAAGCATCATCACACTACTAGAAATTCGGGTTTTAGCGACCACGAAAAGCGACCAAAGTTGGTCGCATATTGGCCAAAAAGCGACCAAACAGGCCTGATCGATATTAAGCTGGTCCCTTACCTTAGGGACCAAAGTTGGTCGCTAATAGCGACCAACTTTGGTCTCTCAGGTAAAAGGACCAAATTTTCCGGGTAAAGAAAATAGCGACCAACTTTAGTCGCTATAATATTTTAATATTATAAATTTTGCGACTAAAGTTGGTCTCCAACTGTAAATTATATTTTATTTTTATTTATTATTAATCATAAAAAAGCGACCAACTTTGGTCTGTAAAGAAAATATTATATTTTAAAATCTGGAAAATAGAGACCAAAGTTGGTCGCTTTACTATAAAACTTTTTAATTTTTTTTAAAAATAAGCGACCAAAGTTGGTCGCTAACTTCAAGAATTAATTTTTTTTTTAATTATAAGCGACCAACTTTGGTCGCTATGTTTCCAGAAATTATTATTTTTTTAATGGAATAGCGACCAAAGTTGGTCGCTTTTTGAGAAATCTGGGTTAAATAGCGACCAACCTTNTGAAAACATACATGTACAGTCGAGGCTCGGCCCTCGACCCACCTTTCTCGGTCCGTCTCTTTCTTCTTCTTTACAATATGAGTCTCTTTGAAGAGCTAATCTTGGTTCATCGGATGCCCCAAGTTTTTTTCCTGAAAACTCATATATTTTAGTTAATAAACAGAATACATATACTTTGAAAATTAAAATAAATTAAGAAATTACGTACCATTCTCGGTTTTATCGTCCCTAGGCTGATCGCACCTCCAGTGTGCAAGGATCCTCCCTTCTCAGATGCCCGGGCTTTCTTTCCTTTTTAGCTCTTCTGTAAGAACTCTGCGGTAAGCCATTGCGTTTGCAAATCATCCCATAAATTCTGAAGCAACCAGCCAGGCTTCTGGTTCAACCGCCTAGCTTTGGAGAAACAATGGGACAACCGCTTTCAAGCTTTTAGATGGAAATTTGCAGCCACTTCCGCGCTATAGCGGTGTTCCCATACACACTTGCTCTGTATTTCAAAAGTCAAGTATTATATGGAAATATCATATTTAGCTGGAAATATCATAAAAGCTATATTCGATATATTATACTTAGCTTTTATTAGCAAATAATTATTCAAAAGTTAAGTGCATTAACTGCTTATAATATAGTATATTAGTGCATTAGCTAATATATATATATATATATATGTATATATATATATATATATATATATACTATGCAATAAGTATTAGTGCATTAGGTAATAAAAGCTAAGTATTAATGCGCTTAANTAAGTATTAGTGCATTAGCTTATATATACATATACATATATATATATATATATATATATATATACATACATACATATATATATATATATATATACATACATACATACATACATACATACATACACTATGCAATAAGTATTAGTGCATTAGCTAATAAAAGCTAAGTATTAATGCACTTAACTTTTGAATAAGTATGTATTAACGCACTAAGCTTTTATCGAATATATATAAAAGCTATATTCGATATATATAAGCTAAGCTATATTCTATAATACATATTTAGATGGAAATATCATAAATATAAATAATTATACCACTTAAAAGAACATTTATACCTTAAATTGATTGAAAATTTGCTCCTTCAGCGAGAATGGGAATTCACTCCAAGTCGCATAAGGGCCATCATAAAGCTTTCTGGTGGCTTTGGTGATTATCCTTGTAGTAATATTACTAGGGATGAACCTGCAATTTAATAAAAAAAACACATTAATATCTTAGTAAAACTGTACAAAACAATAAAAGTAAAAATAACATATAACTCTTACCCATCACCCTCAGGGACTATGATGATCCTACCATATTCATCATAATGCACCTCCTCATCATCATCAACATCACCGTCCGACCAACCTTGGTCGCTATTTCCCAGAAAATTGTTTTTTTAAGGGAAAAGCGACCAACTAGCGACCAAAGTTGGTCGCTTTTCTTGGTATATTTTTGGCAGAAACTGCCTGTTTTGGCAGCTACACCAGCTGCCAGCTTACCAAAATTCCTAAACAGGCATTTTATGCCAACAACAACAACAACAATAAACAACAACAACAATAAAAAGCAACAACAACAACAATAAACAACAACAACAACAACATTATAACCAACAAAGTATAAAGTTCAATAGAACTTTATACTTTAAGCTAACCAAACTAAGTTAATTGTTATTACCAAACCATTCGAAAACCGATTGTATTTCTCTAGTTCAAAGTGTATAAAAGTAAAGGATTGTTCTGTACATCATTATCATCATCGTCTGATGAACTTTCATCACCAAGACGGTATCTAGAAGGGTGTATTTGTCGAGGATGGGAAGAACGATCACGGGGAGGACGGGAGGAACGAGCACGGGGAAGGCGAGCCTCTGGCGATGACTCACGAGACCGGGGAATCGGAAAATTGCCAGAAGCTAGGAGAGATTTGATCTGCTCTTGCATGCCAATGTACTAAGCATCTCTAAGCTTTTCTCTTTCCTTGGCGGCTTCTAGCTCGGATGTGAGCTTTGCCACAGTCTCCCGCATAGAGGAGAGGCTCTCCCCATCAAGTTGCTCGGCTTGCGAGGAAGTCCCTATTCCTTGCATTCCACACTATTAGCGATGGAATTTCTTATTAGAAAGCCCGTATACCTTCCCCCATTTTGGACCGCCAGCAGCCTGCGTCCACATTCTTTCAGCATCCTCGTCCGATAGTTGGATTGGCTCGCCCGGCTTATTAGGTGGCAGACTGCGTATGAATTTCTCCACTTCAGTTGTGAAGCGACCCTATAAGAAAAATTACATTGAATTAGTATTTCAAAATTTATATAAAAGTAAATCAAAATTCTTAATGAAAAGTGAAAACTTACATGTACATTCGAGGCTCGGCCCTCGACCCACCTTTCTTGATCCGTCTCTTTCTTCTTCTTTACAATATGAGTCTCCTTGAATAGCTCATCTTGGTTCATCGGACGCCCCAACTTCTTTTCCTGAAAACTCATAAATTTTAGTTAATAAACAGAATAGATATACTTCGAAAATTAAAAAAAATTAAGCAATTACGTAGCATTCTTCTTTTTATCGTCCCTGGGCTATGACGACCCAAAGGGTCATCACCTGTTTTAAATGAATTCTGTGCTTCCGAGGCCTTGAAAACCTCATTTAGAGTTGCCTCGGTTTGCGTGCGCAGTCCGGGCACGTAGCCGGAAAGATTAAATGTGAAATTCTATGAAAAATTGCTAAATTTTGGTGTTAAAATGAATAAATTTGAATTCCGAGGTCCCGAGCCCGAGAAATGAATTCCGGGTCAAATGCGAATAGTTTGTTCGCAAATGCGAATGAGGTCAGTCGCAAATGCGACGATTATGATCGCAAATGCGAAGGTTAGCCGGTCGCAAATGCGAGTTCGCAAATGCGAAGTCCTTAATTTCCTGGCAGAGTTCGCAAATGCGAACCTCACCTTCGCATTTCCCAAGTCTGCAGGGTTCGCAAATGCGAACCCACCTTCGCATTTCCCACATCTGAGGCCCAGCAAATTTTATACTTAGTCGAATTTTCATCATTTTTCACCATTCTTTCAAAACCCAAACTCCATAGGCAATTTTTCAAGAACAAAACTTCTGCCAAATCATTTGTAAGTTATTTTTACTTAATTCTTTCAGTCATTAACATCATTTAACATGTTTTCCACAGAATCAATGATTTTCATGGGTGAAATTGGGGGTTTTGGGTAGAACCTAGGTTTTTCTGAAATTGGGGATTTGGACCTCGATTTGAGGTCCGATTTCAAAACAAATCATATATTTGGATTCGTAGGGGAATGGGTAACCGGGTTTTGGTTCGAACCTCGGGTTTTGACCACGTGGGTCCGGGGGCGATTTTGGAAGTTTTGGAAAAAACTTTGGAAAATTTATTTTTATGCATTCAAATTGATTCATTTAGTGTTTATTAAAGTAATTAAGTGACTTGTGACTAGATTCGAGCGGATTGGAGATGGAATCACAGGGTAAAGCCATAGTTAAGGCTTGAGTTGAGTTCAAGGCATCGAGGTAAGTGTTTGGTCTAATCCTAGCTTGAGGGAATAGGAGTTGAGTCTTATTTGCTACTTGTTGATTGTCGAGTACGATATATAGGCATGGTGACGAGTATCTATACATTGGTGTCTAGCATGACCGTGAGTCCTTATTTTGCGAATAGTTTGGATTTTGTTATACCTTCCATGCTTAATTGATGACTTCTATATGTTGTAAAGAGCTTGTGAAAGGAATTGTGATCTTTAAACTTCGTGGAGCGTTGGCTCGAGTTGAAATGCAAATTGTGAAGGTATATGAGATAAGTAAATCTTTGGAGCATTGGCTCGAGTGATAATGTGAACTATGTGATTAAAGTGAAAGAGAAAGAGTTATTGATCTATTCCCTTGCCGGGACGTTGTTGATTATTGAATATTTTCCCATGCCGGGACGTTGAGATTATTGATGTTGTACCCTTGCCGGGATTTAATTATTTTATTGTGTTCCCTTGTCGGGATTTCTATTATTATTTTGTTTATTCCCTTGCCCTTGTTTGTGATTGTTGCTTGGTGAGGACGAGAGTAAACGCACGAAGGGTGATGCCGTGCACTCGTCTTTGATTTTCCTGATTTTTTTGCTGATAATTGAGTTATGTTGTCCTTTACTTGTATTTATTGATTTTCTGGTTGTTATCGGATCAAGTGCATTAATTGTCTGATTCCCCTGTTACTGAGATTCTTTATGTTGGCATTTTCCTTTATCGTGTTACTAGTTATTATTGGCTCGATGTATCCTTGCGCAACATTATGCTTTGAAATTATGCTATAATTGCTACATGTTTATGTGATTTAATTGCTACTTGACATTTAGCATACTAAATGTTAAATTGCCTATTTGCTCCTTATAATCCATAATTAATTGCTATTTGTCATTATTTATTTTCCTTAGTGAATCATAAATTTT
>NW_017676941.1:27415-36775 GCF_001879085.1 Nicotiana attenuata
TCTGCGGTAAGCCATTGTCTTTGCAAATCCTCCCATAAATTCTGAAGCAACCAGCCAGGCTTCTGGTTCAACTTTCTAGCTTTGGAGAAACAATGGGATAATCACTTTCGAGCTTTGAGATGAAAATTTGCAGCCACATCCGCACTATGTATTTCAAAAGTTAAGTATTATATGGAAATATCATAAAAGCTATACTCGATATATTATACTTCGCTTTTATTAGCTAATAATTATTCAAAAGTTAAGTGCATTAACTGCTTATTATATAGTATATTAGTGCATTAGCTAATATATATATATANGAAGCTATGCGATCGCGTGACCGAGTACGCGAACGCGGAAGAGGAAAAAGCCAAAGGGACGCGAACGCGGGCTGAAGATTGCGATCGCGAAGGAGGGAACAACTGTGCAAAAGTTGCAGATTTTCTGCAACTTTCTCTAAGGCCAGAAACATCCCGAACCACCTCCGAATCACTCCCGAGCCCTCGGGGCTCCTAACCAAACACACACACTAACTCAACAACCTCATACGAACTTACTCGAGCTATCAAATCGCCAAAAAAACATCAAAATCAATGAATCAAACCTCAAAATCATCATTTTTCATTCTAACTTCACAAACTTCAAACTTTAGATATTTAGGTCCGAAACATGCCAAATGACGTCCGTTTTCGACCAAACTTTACAGAAAGCGCTTAACACATATTTAAGACTTGTACCGGGCGTCGGAACCAAAATACGATCCCGATACCATAGTCTTTTAATCAATTTTCATTTCCATTTTCCTTAATAATTTCAGAAAAACAATTTCACAGAAAAATTCTTTTACTCGGGTTCTAGACCTCGGTTTCGACTCCGGGCACATGCCCGAGTCCCATATTTTCCTACGGACCCTCCGGGACTGTCAAATCACGGGTCCGGGCCCGTTTACCAAAAATGTTGACCGAAGTCAACTTTAATCATTTTAAAGCCACATTTTGAAGTTTTCCACAGAATTTAACATATAATCTTTCCGGCTACGCGCCCGGACTGCGCACGCAAAATGAGGCAACTAAAGGTGAGGTTTTCAAGGCCTCGGAAGCACGGAAAAAAAGAGAAATCCGGTGATGGCCCCTTTGGGTCGTCACAATTAGCTAAGTATTAGTGCATTAGCTTATATATACATATACATACATATATATATATATATATATATATATATATATATATATATATATATATATATATATATATATATACTTACTGTGCAATAAGTATTAGTGCATTAGCTAATAAAAGCTAAGTATTAATGCACTTAACTTTTGATTAATTATGTATTAACGCACTAAGCTTTTATCGAATATATATAAAAGCTATATATATATATATATATATATATATATAAATTCGATATAATTCGATATATATAAGCTAAGCTATATTCTATAATACATATTTAGATGGAAATATCATAAATATAAATAATTATACTACTTAAAAGAACATTTATACCTTAAATTGATTGAAAATTTGCTCCTTCAGCGAGAATGGGAATTCACTCCAAGTCGCATAAGGGCCATCATAAAGCTTTCTGGTGGCTTTGGTGATTATCCTTGTAGTAATATTACTAGGGATGAACCTGCAATTTAATAAAAAAAAATACATTAATATCTTAGTAAAACTGTACAAAATAATAAAAGTAAAAATAACATATAACTCTTACCCATCACCCTCAGGGACTATGATGATCCTACCATATTCATCATAATGCACCTCCTCGTCATCATCAACATCACCGTCCGAAACATGTATATCAGAGGCATGTGTGGAAGGTGTAGGGGGGTCAGAGCTAGTATCTCGCAGGCGAAGGCCAGCAATAGATGGAGTCCCAGATGAAGATGGCTGCGAGCCCTGGGATTGCGACATAGCTGTACGGGCCGCAAGTGGATGTGACACTGATAGCAATGACCCGAGTGGTTGTGACCCGAGTGGCTGTGACACGGATGGCTGTGATCCATGTGGATGTGACATGGATCGATGCGATCCATGAGATGCTGATGGTTGCGATCCACGTGGTCGTGAGACAGGTGGACTGTATGTCGGACGTACAGTCCTATGGTCCTGTGATGAAAGACCTGGTGTCTGCACGAAGGTGTAGGGCTGGTGATGCTGTGGCAGCTCAGAATAGCCCTGGGGTGGAGGCAAAGACATAGGCATAGGCACAGGCATCTCTGAAGAGGCAGGAAAAAAGATTGAGTATTATCTTCTACCCTCCTATTTGCTTTCCTAGCCTTTTCTCGACCCCGAGAACAAGTAGGATCATTGTTACCTCGACCCTTTCCTGTCATCTGCATGATATAATACATATATAGATTGAAACATATAAAGAAACTAGCTATAAACGAGAGTTATTAAAGAAACCAACTTTTTAAAGCTCATCGACGTATAGTTCCTCGTCCGAGAATTCTTCTTCCTCACTAGTTTGAGCTTCATCAGTTGATTCTTCTTCCTCGTTTTCTATAATTCTTACTTCATTTATATCAACTTCTTCCAATATGTGTTCAGGATGTTCCAAATCATTTTCTAAAACTTCGTCCACTATTTGGTGAACACTGGAGATATCGTTTTGATATGCAACATCTAACACATTCTCGACTTCTACCCTACCCACGGGCTTAGTTTTTATTACAACCCACCAATCGGACTTATTCCGCCGCAATGGATAAGGAGCATAATACACTTGCCTAACATTATGTGCAATTATGAAAGGATCATAGCGATCATACTCCCTCGTATGATTAACCTCAATTATGTTGTATTGATTGTGTACTCTTGTACCTCTTATTGGATGTGGGTCAAACCATAATAATCAATATCTCCATCTTGGTTTCCATCACCACCTTGAACCCACACCCCAATGTTGTTGCTATTTTTATTTTTAGAGCAATCCTCTGTATGAAACTTATAACCATTCACAACGTACTTAGACATTGTTGTGACCTCAACCCCAGGTCCCCAAGATATATCTTTCAAAAATTGATTTACACCATTATTTGGATCATTTACCTATATATCATTAAAAAAATTCATAAGTTAGCATAACTTCCAAACATTGTTTACCTACATAGTGTTAGAATATTTTAAAGAGAAACTTACAAATTGTTTGAACCACGTATCAAATCTCATATATACAGCATCATGGCCAAATTGACCCACAAAGTGACTGTGACACATCAAATATTATTAGTAGTTGCATTGAGATGTAATCGCAGTAATTTTTATATTTTGATAACTACTAAATCAATACTTACTTGAGAAATAGTACAACTTCAGGACAATTTAGCAACACATGAAGTGTAGCTGACTTGAACTCCATATCACTCAAACTTCTCTTTCTAACATTGTCACGACCGCAACCCGGTCGTGATGGCGCCCAACATAGTGCTAGGCAAGCCCGACCAATTCAACATTCTCAATCCCTCAAATAGAGTTCATTACCAATTAACAGGGTTTAAATACCAAATTAACATGATTATAAATCTGTAACAGTAGATAAAATGTGCGGAAATCAAGAAATATCACTACAAATCCCACCGATCTGGTGTCACGAGTCAAGAGCCTCTAATACAAGTCTGAGGAACAACCTAAACAAAAGATAGTCTAAAATGCTGAAAGTAAAGAGGATAGAGGGAGAAACCGGGTCTGCGAACGCCATGCAGCTACCTCGATGACTCCGGTGAGATCTGAATAGCAGCAATAGCTCAAACTACGCCTCCGGAATACCTGTATCTGCACACATGGTGCAGGGAGTAAAGTGAGTACTCCGACTCAGTGAGTAATAGCAATAAATAATAACTGACGAAAAGAAATCTCGTAAAAGCACTAAGCAGTTCTATATCAAAGCAGTAAGAACATTTAAAACAGCAACTGAATGGAAAAGTCAGGTAAAAATCCTTTAAGCCAGTACTCAACTCATTTACTCCTCACGATAACCGAAATCATAATTATACCGCTGCGACGTGCAGCCCGATCCATATATATATATATATATATATATATATATATATATATATATATATATACTGCTACGACGTGCGGCCCGATCAAATAACAATAGTCGACTGCGCTCACTGGGAGTGTGCAGACTCCGGAGGGGCTCCTACAGCCCAAGCGCCATACTACTGCGGCATGCAGTCCGATCCATATGAATGTACTGCTGCGGCGCGCATGCCCGATCCAATAATATACTGCTCCGGCGTGCAGCCCGATCCATATATATATATATATAAATATACTGATGCGGCGTGCAGCCCGATCCATAACGTATCAAATACCCTCACTATGGGGTTCTCAACCCCTCTCAGTCACTATAAACTTAGCCTCTCGGGCATACTAAGATAAGATAGGGATCCCAACCCACATATTAGTCTCCTTTTGGTTTAGTTATTCCAAAGCCGGTTCATATTAGATTAAACAGTTAGAAACATGACTGAGGGTATGATTTTAACGAGTAAAGTGAGGTCAATCATGTACAATTACCCCTAAGGGTTCTACAGGTCGGCACAAGGCCTCAAACATGGCAACTAGCCCAGAATACAATGATATTAATTAAGGCTCAGTTAAAATACAGTAGAATCATCAATCGGGATGGACCGAGTCCGAATCCCCAGCAGTAATGGACCCCACGCTCATCATGCAGCGTGTGTCTCACCTCAACATAGCACTACGTTGTGCAAATCCGGGGTTTCAAACCCTCAGAACATCATTTATAACCATTACTCACCTCAAGCCGGCCAAAGTCCTAGCTCGCTATGCCCCCTCCTCGCAAATCAACCTCCTCGTGCGTCGAATCTGGCCAAAACCACAACGAATACGTTACAATAGGCTAAGGAAACACAACTCAATCGAAAAGACTCTAAAAGTATCGAAATTCACGAAGTTGGCAAAACTCGAGCCCCAGGCCCACTTCTCGAAAAATCAGAAAATTAACATCACCGGATTCCTCATCTCGCCACGAGTCTATACATATAAAATTTACCAAAATCGGAGTCCATTTGGCCCCTCAAATTCCACTTTGAAATACCAAATTTCCAAGCCCTAGCTTTACCCTATTTTGATGAATTTCCACAAATTTCCATGTAAATTTTACCATTAATTCATGTATTTAGGCCAAGGAACTCACCTCCAATCACACCTAGTCGAAATCCCCTTCAAATTCCGTCCAAGAGCTCTCAAGGTTGCTTAAAAATGGTGGAAATGGACTTGAGCTCGCGGAACAAATGAGCTCTAAAAACCCTTCTGATAGTAGGGATTTTCGCCTCTGCGGTCCCATTACCGTATTTGCATCTACCGCTTCTGCGGTCAAATTTCCGCTTCTGCGGATCCTCATTTAAAACCCACGACCGCATCTGCGGTCCTCTACCGCCTATGCGGACCTCGCCTCTGCGGATGGTTGGCCTTCCCCGGGTGATACAGAATGGTAATATCATAATCCTTGAGTAACTCTAGCCACCTCCGCTGCCTCAAATTAAGGTCATTTTGCTTGAATAAATGCTGAAGACTGCGATGATCAGTGAATACCTCACAAGATACGCCATACAAGTAGTGCCTCCAAATCTTCAAAGCATGAACTATAGCAGCCAACTACAAATCATGTACAGGGTAGTTCTTCTCGTGGGGCTTCAACTGGCGAGAAGCATAAGCAATAACTCTACCCTCCTGCATCAATACATATCCGATCCCAACTCTCGAGGCATCACAATATACAGTGTAAGAATCTGAAGCTGATGGCAAAACCAACACTGGAGCCGTGGTCAAAGCTGTCTTGAGCTTCTGAAAGCTCTCCTCACACTCGTTAGACCATACAAACGGAGGTCGACCTGAATACCCTCGCTGGCCAACTCTGAACCGCCTCTATCTTCTTCGGGTCGACCTGAATACCCTCGCTGGACACCACGTGCCCCAAGAAAGCTACTGAGCTGAGCCAAAACTCACACTAGGAGAACTTTGCATAAAGCTTCTCCTCCCTCAATCTCTACAATACAACTCGCAAATGTTGTGCGTGCTCCTCCTGGCTACGCGAGTACACCAGGATATCATCAATGAAAACAATAACGAACGAATCAAAATACGGCCGAAACACACTGTTCATCAAATGCATGAACGCTGCTGGGGCATTAGTCAGCCCAAAGGACATAACAAGGAACTCATAGTGCCCATATCTAGTCCTGAAAGCAGTCTTCATAATATCTGAATTCCTGATCTTCAACTGGTGGTAGCCCGAACGGAGATCAATCTTGGAGAACACCCTCTCTCCCTGAAGCTGGTCAAATAAATCACCAATGCGAGGCAGAGGATACTTGTTCTTCACTGTTACTTTGTTCAATTGCCTGTAGTCAATGCACATCCTCATGGTGCCATCTTTCTTCTTCACAAATAGAACCGGTGCACCCCACGGTGACACACTCGGCCGAATGAACCCCTTATCTAGGAGTTCCTGAAGCTGGTCCTTTAACTCTTTCAACTCTGCTGGTGCCATGCGATCTGGCGGAATGGAAATGGGCTGAGTGCCCGGAACCAGGTCAATACCAAAGTCAATGTCCCTGTCCGACGGCATGCCCGGCAGGTCTGCAGGAAACATATTTGGGAACTCCCTCACAACCGGGACAGAATCAATGCTAGGAGTCTCGGCTCCCACATCCCTCACAAATGCCAAATATGAAAGACAATCCTTCCCAACCATACGCTGGGCCTTTAGGAATGAGATCACCCTACTAGGAACATAGTCAGTCACACCACGCCACTCGATCCTCGGAACACCCGGTATAGCTAAGGTGACTGTTTTAGCATGACAGTCTAGAATAGCATGACACGGAGATAGCCAGTCCATGCCCAAAATAACATCAAAATCCACTATGCTCAATAACAGTAGATCCACTCGGGTCTCCAGACCCTCAATAGTAACCAAACACGACCGGTATACATGGTCTACAACAACCGTATCGCCCACCGGGGTAGATACATGAACAGGTAAAGCAAGACACCCTCGGGTCGTACCCAAATGATGAGCAAAATATGAAGACACATAGGAATAGGTGGAACCGGGATCAAATAAGACTGAGGCATCTATGTGGCAGACTGAAATAATATCTGTAATCACAGCATCCGAAGCAATAGCATCTGTCCTGCCCTGAAGAGCATAAAAGCGAGCCTGACCACCTCCCGATCGACCACCACCCCTGGGGCGACCCCTGGCTGCCTGACCCTCAACCCTAGCTGGCAGGGCGGGTGCTGAAGAAACTGGACCAGAAGATGAGGGCTGACCCCTCTGCTGAGATGAGCTAGCAACACGACGAGGACACTCCCTCCGCATATGCCCGAACTCTCCACACTCACAGCAACTCCCGGGTGTTGGGAACTGGGACTGAAGGGAACCCCTCGCACTGGAGTGACTAGCTGATGCACTCGGCCTGGAAGAACCCTGAGCAGATGGAGCACGAGACAAACTCTGTGCTGGAAGAGCGCTGAGAGATGGCTGACTCTGCTGAGAGCCCTGACAACCATGACTTGAAGATCCTCCTCGATACTCGGGTCGAGCTGACTGAGCGGGCCTGAAAGAATGACCCCGACCCTGCTGGAATTGGCCCCTTGAAGGAGCGCCACTGTAACTACCAGAACCTCGAGGCTCTTGGCCTCCCTCTCATCTCGATCCTGACGGTGAACCGCCTCAATCTCTCGGGCTATATCAACCACCTCCTCAAATGTGGCCCCAGCACACGCTCCCTAGTCATAAGAACACGAAGAGGATAGGTGAGACCATCAACAAACCTCCGGATACGCTCACGATCTGTCGGAACCAACCAAACTGCATGTCGAGACAACTCAGAAAATCTCATCTCATACTGGGACACTGTCATATCTCCCAGTCGTAGCCCCTCAAACTGCCTGCGTAGCTCCTCCATGCGAGACTGCGGTACATACTTCTCCAAGAAGAGAGTGGAGAACTCCTGCCAAGTCAAAGGTGCCGCACCAGCCGGTCTACGCCGCTCATACGCCTCCCACCAAGTGAAGGAAGCTCCAGTAAACTGAAAAGTAGTAAAAGCCACACCACTGGACTCAAGAATCCCCGCTGTACGGAGCATCCGCTGACATCTGTCGAGAAAACCCTAGGCATCCTCGCCCTCAGCTCCACTAAATACCGGAGGCTAGAGTCTACCAAACCTCTCGAGGCAACGCTGCTCGTCCTCGGGCATAACTGGAACCCTGAACTCCTGTACTGGTACCACTGGCTGAGCTGGAGGTGCCTCTGGAGTCTGTAATCCCTGCACTACCTGCTCAGGTGTGCGAGCAGCGGGGGTCTGATTGCCTCCCCCGGCCTGTGAAGTAGCTGCTGCTGCTGTGGTGGCTGATACCATCTGAGCCAGGCCCGTGCACACTGTCAAGATCTGAGCTAATGTCTCCTGAAGCCCCGGAATCACTATGCGCACAGCCGGTGCCTGAGCTGGTACTGCTGGAACCTGATCCGGAACTGGGGCAGCTGGTGGATCGATAGATGCTTCCCTCGCTGCTCTGCCTCGGCCACGACCACGACCGTGCCCACGGCCTCTAGTGGCCTCGGTAGGTGGCACTGGTGGTCATCCGCCACGTCCGGTAGCTCGCATCCTCACCATCTGTGAGAGAATAGAATAAGGAGAAGTTTAGTATTCGGATCAACAAGTTCGCACGACAAGAATTTCAAGAAGGTGGAATTTTCCTAAAGGTTCTGCAGCCTCTCGGGGAGAAATACAGGCGTCCCCATACCGCTCCGCGAGACTCTACTAAACCGGCTCATGACTCGCGAGACCTAGTAACCTAGGCTCTGATACCAACTTGTCACGACCCCAACCCGGTCGTGATGGCGCCCAACACAGTGCTAGGCAAGCCCGACCAATTCAAAATTCTCAATCCCTCAAATAGAGTTCATTACCAATTAACAGGGTTTAAATACCAAATTAATATGATTATAAATCTGTAACAGTAGATAAATTGTGCGGAAATCAAGAAATATCACTATAAATCCCACCGATCTAGTGTCACGAGTCAAGAGCCTCTAATACAAGTCTGAGGAACAGCCTAAACAAAAGATAGTCTAAAATGCTGAAAGTAAAGAGGATAGAGGGAGAAATCGGGTCTGCGAACGCCATGTAGCTAGCTCGATGACTCCGGTGAGATGTGAATAGCAGCAATAGCTCAAACTACGCCTCCGGAATACCTGTATCTGCACACAAGGTGCAGGGAGTAAAGTGAGTACTCCAACTCAGTGAGTAATAGCAATAAATAATAACTGACGGAAAGAAATCTCGTAAAAGACTCCGGAGGGGCTCCTACAGCCCAAGCGCCATA
>NW_017676942.1:0-36773 GCF_001879085.1 Nicotiana attenuata
GTTTTTAACTTAAGGAAAATCAGCAAACAATCAACTAGACCTATTAAAAAGGAATTCTGAGTCAATCACTAGTTTGAAAACCTTTTTGAAGAAGGATTCATCACATATAAATCATACAGACACGTTAAATATGAAAGAAACTTGTCGAGCCATTGTAAAATTAGTGGAAACTCCTGTGTAGGAGAGTTTTAGCAAAAAGTTCAGAATTGTACAAAAGATGTCTAAACTCAGCTCAGAGACTCAAAGTCAGTCTGAAAGAGTTAAGGGTTCTAAAACAAAACCCTAGTTCATATAATCAAACCTCGACGGAATCCCCAAATTTTAGGGTTTCCACCTAGAATCAAATACAGGGATGAGGAGGCACGTAGTCGAAACCAGCTCAGGGGTTTCTTTCAGAAACTCATAAGAAAACATGTAAACACAGTAGAAGGAGTAGAAGAAACATGCTTAAGAAAGTTTTTCTCAGAAGAAACCTAAACAAGGATCAGTAGAAGGAAAATATCAAAGAACACAGTAGAAAGGTATAGCAGGACATAGTAGAAGAAATACCAGAACATAGTAGAAAGCACATGAGAACATAATATAGAAAACATGGTAGAAGAAACACAAGCGTGGAGCATATAGAACATAGTAAAGAACATTCAAGAACGGAGTGTAAAACTCAGTAAAAGAACATACAAGAACATGGTAAAAGGAAAAGCACAAGAACACAGTAGAAAGCATGCGAAAACATGATATAGGAAACACAGTAAGAGAACAATACGAGTAACAAAGAAGAAAAATCATAAAACACTTAAAACACTTTCCAGAAAACCCTAAATCGGAAAAGAAGGGTTTTGAAAGTAATTTTCAAAAGAAAAAAATCAGGGAAATCGTTTGAAAACTCAAGTAGAGCATAGATACACAACAAATCTAAAAAGAATCGGAGAAAACCTCGAAAGGTTAGGGTTTCAGAAGAACCCTAGAATGAGAAGGCTTTGAAAAGTCATTGACCTGAGTTGGAGAGGTCGGAATCAGACTCAAACAACTATAGCACGCCGGAGCAAGGCCGGAGATGGCCGAAAACCTCGAGTCGGCGAAGGTCAGACTGAAGACCTTCGAGGCTGGCCTCAAATCTTCAAGTATCGAGCACATAGGAGCGACACGAGGTGAATATAAGACTCTCATGGCCGGGGAAGCCATGGTTTCCGGTGGGTTCGAGGATGAAGACGGTGGGAGACGATTAGGGTTCCAGGAATATTCGAGAGAGTTTGAGAGACGAAGGGGTTCAAAGGCGGCTGATTAGGTGAAAGTGATTAGGGTTAGGGTGTTTGGGAAATTAAAAAGGAAAGGAGTAATTATGGCCGTTGATCAAAATGATCAACCGCCTGGATCAAAACGGGAGCCGGGCGGATTTTATTAACGGGTTAGGGGTCAGTTAATTTAGGAATTGGGCTGGTTCGGTTTGACATTGAAATTGGGTTAATTAGGGGGGGTTAATTTGGGCTAAAATTGGAATGAAATGGGGCTAACTTTTAAATAGCCACTTTTCCCTTTTTATTTTGTAAAACAGTAAAACGATTTCGGAAAATAAATTAAAGGTGCTAAATTAATTAATATTATATAAATATTAGATTAAAAATACTGGAATCCAATTTGTAATTATAAACGCAATTAATTCTTAAAATAGGCTAAAATTGCAATTTAGTGCAATTTAGCTTTAAAAATACCAAATCAATTTAAAAAAAATGTGCAAAAATTACCTTAGCTATATATTGGTATAAATATGAGAATACAATAACTGAATCACCAAAAGGATAATTCGGGAATAATTATTGGTTTTTGTACTGCTAAAATAAATTGGTTTAAAAATCTTATACAAAAAATTAGGAAAAATAATAAAACACTTGGACAGGCTTATATATGCATATATATACTATTTTGAAAGTATTTTGCATATAAAAAATATACGGGGAAAAATAGGGTATCAACAACCATATGTGCATATAACCAACAAACCGTAACTCCCCGCAACACGGAAACATAACTCATAGATCACCCCAGAACACTAACAAGCTCAAAAACAATCGATTCAGCACATCCCTTAACAATAGCAACTCAGAGTCAACCGAGCCGACTCGATGCATAACATACATCCATATTGGCCTATCAATGAACCCCTTATCAAGGAGTCCCTCAAGCTTCTCCTCCAACTCCTTTAACTCTGTCGGTGCCAAACGATACGATGCCTGGCACCAAATCAATACCGAAATCAACAACCCTGTCCGGCAACATTCCCGACAGCAGGAAACACATTCGGAAAATCCCTCACCACCGGAATTGAATCAATGGTAGGAGTCTCTACACTGACATCCATCACGAAGGCCAAATAAGAAAGACAATCCTTCCCAGCCATCCGCTGGGTCTTCAAAAATGAAACCACCCTACTGGGAACATAATCCGTCGAACCTCGCCACTCAATCCGTGGCATTCCCAGCATAGCTAACGTCGCCGTCCTAGCACAACAGCCCAGAATAACACGACACGGAGACAACCAGTCCATACCCAATATCACACCAAAATCTAGCATACTAAGCAACAAGGATCCACTCAGGTCTCCAAACCTCCAATAGTTACCACAAAAGACCGATATACGCGTTCCACAACCACGACCTAACCTGTTTATAAGGACTCCCAGTCCCCCAATTCCATAGAACACGCAAATCACCATATCCGATCCCAAATCTACCGTCCGAATATACAACATACCTCTAATACCCAATCATCCCACGAGAGGTACTCCTATAATTCTTGTGTGCCACCAAGCAGACTCGAATATCAGCAGTCGATAAAACAAGAGAGCGCCGCAGTACTAATGAAGTATCCTCAACTCACACACATCGCCCTTCCTCAAATGTATACCCTCATCAAGTCACACCAATCAGTGATCTCATTTATCTAGTCATCTGAACTGTCCATGCTACCTAAGAATTTGTGACCTTCCTTTCAAACTGAACCGTGACCTTACACATGCAAATCTCAATCCTACACAACATACCGCATATACCATACCATCCTAGTATAAACATGAGAACTTCAAATCCCTTTCGAGCCACAAGCAGCAACGTACTCAACTAGCCAAGAACTTTCTATTGATCCCATCCAGAAGAAAATCACTACACATCCCATGCTCCTCACACTCGTAGCAAATATACATCTCTAATCGTGGTAGAAACCATCAAGAACTCTGCGAGTTCCATTTGCACAAAACTAAACCGTCAGGACTGAATCCTCCTAACTCAACCAAGCTACGCAGGCCACGAAAACCAAAGAGCATTGCCGCGAAACACCTGCAGAAACTCATTACCTCGCAAGCATCCAAAGACCTAATCATATCCTTACCATGCCGATCCGACCTACTACCAAGCTATCCTATCCATCCGAGTTTCCTTCTGATTTACCTTCAACTTGATACTCCTTCTTCCTATAACACCATGATTTCCTCAACCCAGACTCACCACACGAGACCCAAGCATAAAACCACACCGTCTAAGGCTCATAAGCCGCTGAATACTCTCTTAACTATTCCTAAAAGCACCACATTCGAAATATTTTCCCTGAAGAGACTTCCTGCGAATCTAAAGCCATTACCTTTACCTTCCAGATACTGATGTGTAGAATCCATAATGATATAGAAATACCATGAGTCTTGACACCCTCCAATGCAAACCTCAGTTTCTAGCCAAATATACAACCTGAAAATCTCCACTTATTACATGTAAAATCTTGAACCCATTAGAACCATTCTCGAGAGTCATCCACTCTACTCAAACCGCAATTAGACCGATCAAACGGACCGGACGACCTGTGCTCCAATAGCACTCTGACATCGCAGAATGTAACCTCACCTTAATGCAACCAAGCAACTTCATGTTCTATGCACCGTACATCCTTTACCAATAACAACTCAAGTCGTTATGTGATTCTCATATACCCATAAAGCATAACATAACCTTTATTGAAATTTCCTTTACTCGAGCCATCCTCGGTCTCAACCTCCGTAAGCCATAACTGATTCACCGATATGCCTCAAACTGGAACCATCATAGCACATAACCGTGCAATCAACTAAGCAATAGCAGACTCCCTCGCTTGGCTCAAAGCCATAGATCAAAACACACAATAACTCATAATGAATATACTCTATTACTGCCATACCATAGTGGGATTAAACTCAATCCTTCATAAGCTTGTGCAACACAGACCATCTAGTACTTCAAATCTTCTGCAAATCTCGCGTTCACCCTCGTACAGTCAAGCCCACTCTCTTAAGCGACCGCAAATTTAAATTGCATCACATATATTTTTCTGGTAAAGGAGATCTTCCTACAACAACATAAGGATCACACAAACTTCAGAACACTCCGTAGGAGTTAACCCACCTGCTTCGCCTCAAACTAACATCTCTTTATACCCTTCAACCGTCATAAACATTACGCAGTCATTTAATCTTCCTGAGTCTGAACTCATATCACAATGTGAAATCTACTTCACTTCCCAACTAGGCAACATGAAAAGATCCTTCAACACACCCACAACTCGGGGCTATACATCAAATAACGATGGAAATCATGCACCAGATAGTTCTTGCTACCCCAAAGAAGACCCTCCTCGTCTCATTCAATTCATATGAATACATCTCGCAGTCACATCACACTCATCACGTAACTACCTAGTCATCACTTCCCTTAATAGGGATACAATCGAACATATAGATCCAGAAACACGCGCTCGCAAAATCAACAGCTCAGGGCTCAAGCTATAGGAAAAATCCGGCCTCAAGTCTTCCAGACTGGCCCAACATCAACACACAAAGATCACATCTCGCCCCTCGATCAGGAAATCACAAGCCATCGATGCACGGCTGATACCGAGCGCTCTTGTGCGCATACAAACGCGTGGAAGGAGTTCAAAGAGTTACATTTCAAGCTGAATCAAGGATGCACGATAAGAATTCAAGAATGTGGGACTTCCTAAAGGTTCTGCAGCCTCCAGAGGATAAATACAGATGTCTCAGTACCGATCCACGAGACTCTACTAAACCTGCGAATGAGTCGTGAGACCTATGTAACCTAGGCTCTGATACAACCTTGTCACGACCCTAAAACTGACCCGGTCGTGATGGCGCCTATCGTGTAACAAGGCCACCCTACACAACTCCAGAATTTAACCCTTTAATCAATAACAATCATTTTAAGCCTTTAATTAATTATATATCTCATAATGTAAGTCTAAATGAACAGTGCGGAATAAATACACAAGCCCGACATCGGGGTGTAATAAGTCACGAGCATCTACTAAGGTTTGAATACAACTAAGAGTCTAATAATATACTAAATACAATCTAAGGAAGACAAGAGGGAGAAAAGCAGTGCTGCAAACGTCGGGCAGCTACCTTGCTAACTCCAATGACTCTGCCACTGAGCAATCAACACCCACTACAGTAAATGAAAGCTGAGTAGTAAGAAAACACGTAAGCCACATCATAACGCTACAGCAAATACAGTACATTTCTAAAATAGTACAAAAATCATTTATTTCGTAAATCAAACTCAGTTTCAGTAAAAACCCTTTCCTTTTAATAACATCTTCCAATAGTTTCAAACGAGTGATAAAAAACATAGTGAGTAAAAATGATAGAAACGTAAATAGCCCCTCGAGCAAAATATGTACCATAAATCGCTCCTCAGGCACAATATCAACAGATGCAGCCCCTCGAGCTACCTCACAATCACTCGTAATCAGCCCCTCGGGCATAACATAAATCAAGAACCGCCCCTCGGGCAAAACAAGGATCAAGAACAGCCCCTCGAGCAACAATATGAAACAAAAACAACCCCTTGGGCTACATCACATCACTCACACTGGGTACCCGCGCTCACTTGGGGTGTACAGACTCCGGGAGGGGACCCTTATGGCCCAAGCGCAATAACAAGCCATCTCGTGGCACAATCAAACAGGCTCTCGGCCTCATATCAATCACAAGCCACCTCGTGGCATAATAAATCAGGCCCTCGGCCTCTCATATATCACAAATCAGTACCACATGCTGCGGCAAGCATCCCGATCCCATGATATCCTCACAACACAGACCCTCGGCCTCACTCAGTCAGATCTAACTCAAGCCCCTCGGGCTGACAGTAAAACAAGTACTCGGCTCAAAATCATTTATTAAATCAAAAGGAGTGAATAAAAACCGAGTTATGAAAACAGTAAGAACATAGCAAGACTGAGTGAAATATTAAACCAAAACAGTGAGGAAAACAGTAGTAAAAGCCCCTAAGGGTCCAAACAATCGGCACAAGTCCCAGGCACGTCATTTAGCCCCAAACACAATAATATTTTCAAAAATATAACAATATCAAATAGTTTTCAAGTAAAATACGCGACTTAATAGTCGTACGAGATGGACCAAGTTACAATCCCCAATGGTGCACGACCCCACGCTCGTCATCTAGCGTGTGCGTCACCTCAAGGTAGCACAACAATGTGAAATCCGGGGTTTCATACCCTCAGGACAGTATTTACAATCATTACTTACCTTAATCCGGTCCAACTCTAGCCCGTGATGCCTTTGCCTCTCGAATCGACCTCGGATGCTCCAAATCTATCCAAAACAGATTTATACCTTCAAAATATGCTAAGGGAACAAAGCCCACTCGAAAATAACCAATTTACATCAAGAATCCCAAAATTGACCAAACCCGACCCCCGGGCCCACATCTCGGAATCCAATACAAATCACAAAACTAGAACCCTTACACTCTCACGAGTTCATACATATCAAATACATCAAAATCCGACCACAAACGACCCCTCAAATCCCTAGATTTAGGTCTCCAATTTCCAAGCCTTAACATCCAATTTGCTACTGATTTTCCCATTTAATTCAAGCTTACAACCTTAAAAATCATCATAAAACGAGTTTAGGGACCAAGGACCTTACCTCTAAGAAGCCCTCTTGAATTCTCCCTTCAATTAGCTCTCCAAAGCTTCTTCCCGTTTGAAATGTTATGAAAAACCACTCAAAATCGCGAAGGGTGAAACAAACATATTCTGACCCAGCAAAACCGCACCTGCGGTTAAATGGTCGCACCTGCGGTCCCAGGTACGCACCTGCGAAATTCACTTAAAACTCCAAGGGCCGCATCTACGCAAAGAAATCCGCAGCTGCGCAATCGCAGGTGCGACCAGGACCTCACTTCTGCGGTTCCAGCCTGCCCCTCTCCTGGCCGCTTCTGCGGCTCCAAAATCCGCTTCTGCGAGTCCGCACCTCCCCTAGCCGTAGGTGCGGTTATGACAGCAACAGAAAACTTCAGCTGCCAAACCAACCTCAAAATCACCAGTCAACTATCCGAAAGCACCCCGAGGCCCCTGGGACCTCAACCAAAAGCACAGACAAGTCACATTCCACTATCCAAACTTATACAAATCTTCAAAATACCTAATACAACATCGAATCAACCAAATAACATCGGATTCAAGCCTAAGGTTCCAAAAACTTCCGAATTCCACTTTTGATCGAAAAGTCCATCAAACCTCATCCAAATGACCTGAAATTTTGAACACACATCACATATGACCCAACGAACAACTGCAGCTTCCAGAATTCCATTCCGACCCCTATATCAAAATCTCACCTATCAACCGGAAAATGCCAAAATTCCAACTTCGTCAATTCAAGCCTAAATCTACTCCGTACCTCCAACACACATTCCAATCACGCTCCTAAGTCCCAAATCACCTAGCGGAGCTAACGAAATCATAAAAATTTCAATCCGAGAACATTTACTAACAAGTCAAAAACTTGGTCAAATCTTTCAAATTTTTAAGCTTCAAACTGAGAACTGTTCTTCCAAATTCATTTTGATTACCCTGAAAACCAAAACCGACGATTTACATAAGTCATAATACATCACACGGGGCTAGTCGTGCCCGAGAACTGGCGAGGGAAGTGCAAAAGATCAAAATGACCGATCGGATCGTTACACTTAGAGTGTGAGTACATGAGTTCATCTCTGAGGCACATGGCATTGACATGCACATATGACATACGGGCATAGAGATATATTTCATCATGTTGTATGGTATCACATCATTCATGACTTCTCACTCACATTGACATATGGGCATAGTGATATATGTTACACTGGGTACCTGAAAGAAAAAAATGGAACATCTTA
Organism: Nicotiana attenuata; assembly: GCF_001879085.1. Taxonomy (NCBI): domain Eukaryota; kingdom Viridiplantae; phylum Streptophyta; class Magnoliopsida; order Solanales; family Solanaceae; genus Nicotiana; species Nicotiana attenuata. Next base: position 8,223 of record NW_017676942.1, read on the forward strand.
TTATTGTTGAAAGGATTTTTGGTAAAATTGTTGTTTTCAAACTTACTCATATTTTTGACGATTTCGGTAAAGGATTTGGGTTTTTCACTGATATACTTGAAAAGCCGAACTATTTTTTTGGGAAACTATGAATAAGATGAGAATTTTATCTCTGTATTACGTCTGTTATTACTTGCTTTACATTGTTATGAATTGTTGTTGTCTATTGGTGTTGAACACGACCTTGTTCCAGCTCGTCACTACTGTCAACCTAAGGTTAGGTTTGTTACTTATTGAGTACATGGGGTTGGTTGTACTCATGCTACACTTCTGCACCTTCCGTGCAGATGTTAGATGCTGACGTTGCTGTGTTCGAGGGGAGCTAGATATGAAGATGTACATGCGTTCTGGTTGTAGCTGCCTCTTGTTCATGGTAGCCTCAGATTCATAAAACTCTATTTATGTACATTTTGAACAGATGCATTTATTTCATACCATCTTTGCATATTCTAATCTTAGAAGCTCATGATTTGTACTACCGGTCCTTGGGAAATGTATTAGTTTTAGATATTTCCTTTAGGTTAATTGTCTTAGTAATTTCATTGGAATTGGTGAGTTGTTAATTGGCTTACCTAGCGGGTTGGGATTAGGTGCCATCATGACTAGTTGGATTTTGGGTCCTGACAAGTTGGTATCAAAGCTCTAGGTTCATAGGTTCTACAAGTCATGAGCAAGTGCCTAGTTGAGTCTTGCGGATGGATATGATGACGTCCATACCTATATTCGAGAGGCTACCGCACATTTAGGATATTTCCCATCTTTCTTTCCTTATCGTGCGGTGTTGATTCACCTTGAAGCGTAACTCTTTGAATTCCTTCCACGCATTCGTTTGCGCATGTGAGCGCTCGATATCAGTTGTGCATCGACGGCTTGTGATTCCATGGATGAGTTGCGAGATGTGACTTCTGTGTGCTCATGATGGGTCAGTCTGGAGGACTTGAGGCTAGGTTTTGAGTGTAGCCTGAGCACGGGGATTTCGGTTGTGTGAGCACATACTTTTGGACTTATAAGTCCGGTAGTGTCCCTATTAGTGGAATATGTGGCTCGATGAGTCATTGGATGACTATATAACGAGTATGATGTGACTGCGAGAAGTGTTCAGATTGTTTGATTGTGACGAAAAGGGTTTGATTGAGATGTAAAAGGACAATTGGGTGCTTGATTTCTGCCTTGATGTGATGTATATCCTTGTGATGAAATTTTGTCTTCAAAATCGCTTCACTCCAAGCCCCAAATTTCAAAATATTATATAAAAGAACCAAAAACCTCGATTTATAGCTTCTGCCCAGCATTTCCGCATATGCGGTTAAATTGTCGCATCTGCGACCTCCGCTTCTACAAAAAAATATTGCCTCTGCGAAGCCCTATGAAGACCAGCCCTTCAACACCTCCGGAGTTTTCCCGCTTCTGTGCACAGCAGGTGCGCCAACCAACTCACGCTTCTGCGCCACACGCTGCTTCTGCGACTAGACTTACTCTTCTGCGGACGCGCAGATGCACCCTTAATTCCGCTTCTGTGGTCTTCCTCGCCCATGTCTCACCTCGCTTTTGTGACTCCTTTATCACTTCTGCAACCATCGGACCTACACGAACCAGCCACATGTACGATCACACCAGCTCCAACACCTCTTTAGCAATGCAACATGAAACGAAATGATCCGAACCTCATCCGAAACTCACCCGGGCCACTCGAGACCCCGTCCGAATATACCAAAAAGTCCTATAACATAACACGGACCTAATCGAGGCCTCAAATCACGCATAACAACATAGAAACGACAAATCGCTCCCAAATTCGAACACAAATGAACTTCGAACTTTCAACTTCCAAAACTTGCGCTGAAACATATCAAATTAACCCGGAATGAACCTAAATTTTGCACACAAGTCCCAAATAACATAACAAAGCTATTCCAATTCCCAGAACCTCAATCCGAATCCGTTATCCTCAAAGTCAAATCTCGGTCAAACATATGAACTTTCCAAACCTTCAAATTTCCAACTTTCTCCAAGTAGTGGTGAATCCTTATAGAAATATCCAAATGCAAATCTGGGCATACGCCCGAGTCCAAAATCACCACCCAGACCTAACGGAACCATCATAACTCCAATTCGAAGTTAAATACTAAAAGTCAAACTTGGTCAACTCTTTCAACTTAAAGCTTAGATCATGAAATTCATTCTGCCAAACGAGTTCCGTAACACCTGAAAACCAACGCCGACAATTCACACAAGTCATAATACATCATACGGAGCTACTCATGCTTCCAAACTACCGAGCGAAATGCAAATGCTCAAAACAACCGGTCAGGACATTACATCCTCCCCCACTTAAACATACATTCATCCTCGAACGTGCCTAGAGTCGTTCTAAAGCCATAAAATCGCCGTGAAACCTTACCATACATACCCTAGGGTGATTCCACATCACCCTAGTCCATATAAGGATGGTGACCTAACCTAACTGAAGATCCTTAATTCACCTTAGCCCACAAACCTCAGAATCCAATTTTCAACCTTCGGAATTTCTATAAGACCCGAATCTCGTATCTACACACTGTATAAGCCTGAACAAGCTGCATCAAGCCATAACTATAACCCAATACACAATCACATGATATTCCTCATAACTCCAATACTCACAGCAATAACTTCCGATCACAATAGCTGCTCAAGACAACCAAATACCGGTAATAACCTCATATCGAACAAAACTCCCTTCTATAACCTTTGTACACTTCCGATGATGAAAGAAACACGCAGAAATTCGTAGCCACTTAACACATCAACAAGTTATGGAGCTCCCTCTCCTTCGACAAGAACTATAGCCACATTTCTAAGCGAACTCCCAATATTATCCTCCCAAATATACCGAAATCAAATCCGATGGCACCCATTCTAGGTTTGACGACCTTATCTTATCAAATAACGCCGCCCTACCGACATGCCACACCTATACAACCTTAAGTCCCAATCTGTGCAATCCGTGCGTCGATACGCAACAATTCAAGTGTGCTCAAACGTAGAAAATGACTCAAATGAGAGAACCGTTTTGCAAGATCAACGAGTACCACAACAACACAATGCTAAGAACCCATTACACATCGTAGAACCAAAACACACGAATCTAACACAAAGGATCATATCTCAACATAACTCCGTTGTAACATGTAAACACTGGTCCATATGAAATACCTCAAGTCACCATGCTGAAAATCAACAACCACGCTATTTTGACATCAAGTACTCAAGGTGCATGACCGTAACCACGGAGAAGCAAATAACATGACACTACAATCCTAAAGGACCATAACCAAGGCGCAATCAACCATTCAACACCCTAATACCCATCTCGCTCAAATTCCGCTATAAGGCCCAAATCGAACCGCACCATGTATGCATATAACAAATAAATCACAACCCCTTGTAGCATAAAGGAGTAACATACAGATCAAACTAGATTACGTATAAGCTAAAATCTGACAGAATGACACATCCTTCAATAGTAGCAGTACGGAGTCAACCAATCCGATCCGGCGTAAGATACACATCCTCATTGGGCCTACAAATTGTCCCTAGATCAGTCATAGTCATCCACAAATAGATGCAAAACCCTCCGAAAGTGCACAATGATTGAACCATAACACATACTATCATTTGGCCAGCTTTAGCCACATCTTCGAAGTCCACAACCACGAAACAATCTGTTTCTTAGAACTCTCGATCTCCAAAACCATATAACACACGAATCACCATATCTGATCCCAACTCCACCGCCCGAATGTCTAACACATCTCTCACATACAATCATCCCATGAGAATACTTCTATAATTTTTCGGTGCCACATAGCAAAATCTGAATATAAGCAGTCGATCAGCCCGGCGAGTACCGCAACACCAACGAAGCATCCATAAGTCAAAACACAGTGTGCCTACTGAAATGTACACTCTACTCAAGTAATACCAATCAGTGCCCACATCCAAATTCGTTATTGATGCATAAGAATTTATGATCTTCCCTTCAAAACTGACCCGTGACATTGCACACGTAAATCTCGATCCCACGCAACACACCACATCTATCATGCCATCATAGGAAAAGTACGAGAATCTCATATTCAACTCTGAGTCACAAGCAAACTACATACTCAATTAGCCAGGAACCTTCCATTTGATCTCATCCAGGCGAAAATGACAATACGCAACATGTTCCTCATGCCAGTAGGAAATATACACCTCGAACCATAGTAGTAGCCATCGAGAACTGTTTGAAACCCACTGGCACATAACCAAGCCACTAGAACTGAATATCTCTAACTCAACCAAGCCACGCAGGTCGCCAAAACTAACTTTATTGCCACCAAACACCTGTAGAGACTCACCACATCATATGTACTCAAAGAACCGATCATATCCATTACCATGCTGATCCAATCTACTACTAAGTTGTCGTATTTCTCCAAGTTCCTTTCGAGTTTCTCTCAAGTTGACACTTCTCCTTGCCAGATCAACACGATCCTTAACCAAAGCTCACCACAAGAGGTCCTAACATGAGACCACATGCCTTAAAACCCATGGGTCGTTGTATTCCCTCTTAAGCACACCAAAAGTACCACAACCGAGATACCCACTCTGAAGAGTGTGAATCTAAAGTCGTTTCCTTTACCTTCCTAATACTGAAACTGTAGAATCCATAAGAATATAGAAATGCCACAAGTCTCGACACCGTCCAACTTAAATATCAAATTATAGCCATATACACATATAAAAAATTCTCAATTGCTACATATAAAATCGTGAATCCTCTTAGTCATCCATTCTGCTCAAAATCTCGATTGCACCACCCAAACTGGACGAACTGCCTATGCTCCATTAGCACAGCAACACCCCAAAGAAGTAACCCTGCCTTAACGCAACCAAACAAATTCATACACCGTGCATACCACATTCGTCACGAATAATGACTCAAATCATTCCATGATTTCCATATACCCATAAAATGTAACATAACCCGTATCCAGAAATTCCTTTACTCGAGTCATTCTCGATCTCAATCTCTGCAAGTCATAATTGATTCACAAGTATGCCTCAAATCGAAACTTGTACAACACATAACCACGCAATATAATAGTCGATAGCAGGCTCTCCCACTTGGCTCAAAGCCATAGAACAAAACACTCAATAACTCATAATACCCATGCTCTATTACTGCCACAATCCTGCACCGAAATTCAACTTAATCCCTCATAAGCCTATGTAACACAAACCCTTTAATGACTCAAATCATCTACAAACCTTACATTCATTCTCGTGATGATCAGGTCAACTATTACAATCGATCCAAACTCAAATCGCACAAGTACAACCCACTGGTAGAAAAGAAAGCCTCCATTAAACATCATAAAATTCCCACATCGTAGATTATCTTGCAGGTTATAACCCACCTGCTTCGCCCCAAACTGACATCTATTTATACCCTTCCACATCTATAACTACTATGCAATCACTTAATCTTCCTGGGTCTGAACACACCAACAAGGCATGAGAACCTAATTCGTTCCACAGTTGAACAACATGAAAGGTCCTCCAATATTCTCATAACTCGAGACTATACGTGATATCAAGACAGAAATCAAGCACCCAATAGTCCTTTTTACATCTCAAGCAAACTTTTCTCATCGCATTCAATCCCTCTGAATACATCCTGCAATCATATTATACTCATTATATAGCCACTCAACCACTCATCGAGCCACAAATTCCACTCATTGGGACACTATCGGACATATAAGTTCAAAAGCACGTGCTCACACAACCAAAATCCTCGTGCTCAAGCTACAGTCAAAACCCGGCCGCTCATCCTCCAGAGTGGCCCATCCTCAGCACATCGAAACCATATCTCGCACCTCATCAATGAAATTACAAGCTGTCGATGCACAACTAATACCGGGCGCTCATATGCACATACTAATGCCTGGAAGGAATTCAAAGAGTTATGTTTCAAGCTGAATCATTTCCACATGATAAGGAAAGGAAGATGGGAACTATCCTAAATTCCATGTAGTGTCTCAAAGATAGGTATGGACGTCATCATACCGATCCGAAAGACTCTACTAGACACTTGCTCATGACTCGTAGAACCTATGAACCTAGAGCTCTGATACCAACTTGTCACAACCCAAAATCCAAGCCGTCGTGATGGCACCTAACCCAACCCACTAGGTATGCCAGTTAACAATTAACCAGTTTAAATGATATCTATTAAGAGAAGAAATGATAATACAACTGAACTATTATACAATAAATTCCCAAGGACCGGTAGTACAAGTCATGAGCTTCTAAGATTTAGTGTTTACAAAGCTAGTATGAAATATATACATCATCTTTCTAAATGTACATAAACAGATTTTCATAAGTCTAGAGCTACCATGAACAAGAGGCAATTGTAACAAGAACGCAAGTACATCTTTAATGCTAGCTTCCGTCATACACAGCAACATCAGCATCCAAACTCTGCACGCAAAGTACAAAAGTGTAGTGTGAGTACAACCGACCCCATGTACACAATAAGTAACAAACCTAACCTTAGGTTGAAAGAAGTGACGAGCTGGGACAAAGGTCAGAGTCCAACACCAATAGCCAACAACAATTCATAACAACATAATAAAAGTGCTAAAAGAAGTAACGCAAAGATAAAATGCTCAGCTCGTTCACAATTCCTGAAAAATAGGCATGCTTTTTAAGTATATCAGTGAAAACCCAAATCTTCTACCGAAATCACCAAAATATGAGTAAGTTTGTAAAACTGTGATTTTTCACAAAGCTTTCAACAGGTAAATGTTTCATTTTCAAATGGCATGAGGAAAATACATCGCTATTCCTACATGTCAATGTGTATGTGAAGTCATGAATGATGCAACACCGTACAACATCAGAAGAATGCATCTCTATGCATGTATGTCAAGTGTGCATGTCGAATGCAATGCAACTCAGTGAACAACCATATGCATAATCTCAGAGAATCAATCCACTCATTCCTCCTAATCACTCAGTCCTCACAGTCACTCAGTCCTCACAATCACTCCGCACTTGCTCTCGGCACTCGCACTCGCACTCAGTAGATACCTGCGCTCACTGGGGGTGTACAGACTCTGGAGGGGCTCCTTCAACCCAAGAACTATAACATGCCAATCATGGCGTAAATCAATAAAATATGTTACGGCGTGCAGCCCGCTCCCATAAATATCTTCACAATCAGGCCCTCGGCCTCACTCAGTCATCAATCTCTCTAGTCTCTCGGGCTCTCAGTAATCATGATAATCAACCCAAACAGCAATGATATAATATATCAATAAAGAACAATGGAGACTGAGATATAATATGCAAGTAAAACTGTGATTGAGTACAAAACACCAATTTAGCAGATGATTCAACATGTAACACGACCTCTATGGGTCTCTATAGTACCAACACATAACCTAAACGTGATTTCTAACATGATTTCCACTTCAATTTCTATATTACTTGGAGAATATACGGATAACAATAGATTATTCAACCATACGGTTTCGTGGAATTGACCAAGTCACAATTCCTACTGTGGACGCCCAGATGACTGTCACCTAGCATGTGCGTCACCTCAACACCAAACAAATATTACGTATATTTGGGGTTCATACCTTTAGCACCAAGTTTAGAAGTGTTACTTACCTTGAACAAGCCAAATCCAATGCCGAGCAAGCCGAGCGATGCTCTAAACATGCCATCCCGTGCGTACCAACCTCTCAATGACTTGAAACTACCCATAAGCAATTCAAGTACATCAATTGATGCAAAAGGAAAGAAACCCAATCGCTAAAGGTCGAAAATTTAATCAAAAGCCCAAAATCAACCCAAAAGTCCAACACGGGCCCGCGCCTGAGAACTGACAAAACTTATAAAATCCGACAAAACATTCAATTACGAGTCCAACCATACTAGTTTCACCTAACTTCGACTCCAAATTGATGTTCAATACTCAAAAACTCAATCTATGAAACTTTAGGCTAAAACCCCCAATTTCTCTTTAACATTCATAATCCAATTATCAAAAACGCAGATAGAATCACGAAATAAAATCAAAACCGAGTATAAAACACTTATCCCAATCCTTGTGATGAAATTTGCCTCCAAAATTGCTTCACTCCGAGCCCCAAATCTCAAAATATGATAAAAGAACCAAAAACCTCGATTTATAGCTTCTGTCCAGCATTTTCGCATATGCGGTCAAATTGTCGCATCTGCGACCTCCGCTTCTGCAAAAAAATCTCGCTTTTGTGAAGCCCTATGAAGACCATCCCTTCCGAGTTTTCTGCTTTTGCGCACACGTAGGTGCGCCAACCAACTCACGCTTCTGCGCCACACACCACTTCTGCGGCTGGACTTACGCTTCTGCGAACACGTAAATACGCCCTTAATTCCGCTTCTGCGACTTCTTTATCTCTTCTGCGGCAATCGCATTTGCCCAAACCAGTCGCATATGCGATCACACAAGATCCAGTTCCTCTTCAGCAATGCAACATGAAAGGAAATGTTCCGAACCTCGTTCGAAACTCACCCAAGCCGAATATACCAACAAGTCGTATAACATTACACGGACCTACTCGAGGCTTCAAATCACTCATAACAACATCAAAGCGAAGAATCATACCTCAATTCAAACTCAAATGAACTGTGAACTTTCAACTTCCAAAACTCGTGCTGAAACATATCAAATCAACCCGGAATAAATCCAAATTTTACACACAAGTCCCAAATAACATAACGAAGCTATCCCAATTCCCAGAAAATCAATCTGAATCCGATATCCTCAAAGTCAACTCTCGGTCAAACTGATGAACTTTCCAAACCTTCAAATTTTTAACTTTCGCCAATTAAAGCTGAATCCTTCTAGAAATATCCAAATGCAAATCAAGGCATACGCTCGAGTCCAAATCACCACCCGGATCTAATGGAACCATCAAAACCCCAATGTAAGGTCAAATACTAAAAGTCAAACTTGGTCAACTCTTCCAACTTAAAGCTTAAATCGTGAAATTCATTCTTCCAAACAAGTTCCAAAACACCTGAAAACCAACGCCAACAATTCACACAAGTCCTAATACATCATACGGAGTTACTTGCGCTCCCAAACTACCGAGCGAAGTGCAAATGCTCAAAACAACCGGTCGAGTCGTTACAAGACCTAGTTTAGTCCCACAAGTGGGGTCTGAGGATGGTAGCATATACACAGACTTTAGCCCTACCTTAAAGAAGGTAGAGAGGTTGTTTTCAGAAGCCCCCCAAGCTCAGGAAAGATAAAAGAAAGGGTAGCAGCAAGCACACCAATTAGAAAATCGAAGCAAAAATACAAAGATACAAAACTAAAATGGAGTTTTGCAATCAGAAGGCTGGAACGAAAGAAACGACAAGTAATAAAAGAAGTCAAGGAATATGAAAATACACAAATAACACTAACTCGTGTTTTAAAGCTACTATTACAGACAAGGAAAATGCTTGTCAACATATCCTAATCCTTTACCTTAATTTTCATCCTCCACACCTTCCTATTCCACGGTCATGTCCTTAGGGAGCTGGAGCAATGCCATATCTTACCTAATAACCTGTAACGACCCGACCGGTTGTTTTGAGTATTTTAGCCATGATACCCTAATTTATGCTTCCTCTATATTATCTTGTGGTTACGTGACTCTCCGAGGTGTTTAGTTTTGGTTTCGAGTGAGTTTCGGAGTGAAATGGGACATATAGTCCCTAAGTTGGAAGTTTAAGTCGTTGGAGTTGAGCGTAGTTTGACTTGTATGAAGACGACTCCGGAATGGAGTTTTGATGGTTCCGATAGCTCCAGATGGTTATTTTGTTGGGCTAAAAATTCTTGACTCGATTTTGGTTAAATTACACTATCTATCATTATTATTATCATGTAACTAAGGATTTGAGTTGGAAAAATTGGGAAAAAGTGTAGAAGTACTTAGACTAAGTTTTTGGGTTTTGAAAGGCAAAATAAGGTCGGATTTGGATAATTTTTGTATGGTTGGACTCGATATCGAATGGATGTTCAGATTTTGTAATTTTGGTCGGGTTCTGAGACGTGAGCCTGGGTTGACTTGGAGCTATTTTTCAATTCATTGCTAAGATCATAATTTCATTATTTCAATTAGTTTCCTACAGTTATATTTATAGTATGAAATTGTTTTGGCTAGATTGAAGCCGTTCGGAGTTGGAAAATCGAGGGAAAGACCTTCTAGTTGATTGATTTAGCGTGGTTAAGTGACTTGTCTAACCTTGTATGGGGGAAATTCCCCTTAGGATTTGGTATTGTTGTGATAATTGTGATATGTGAAGGCTGTGTACGCAAGGTGACGATTGCATACACAAGCTAAATGTTGAAATTTCGGTTTTAGCTACGTAGTTTCCATTTCATCATTTAATTGAGTTACTTTAACATGTTATAGTCACCATGTTTAGTCTAATTTCACATGTCTACTTGTCTTATATCTTATTTGCAACTTGTCCTACATGTTTAGTTAAATTTCTTACTTTCTTTAATTCTTTATTCATTATTTAACCGTGGGATTCTTTACTTGAAATTCTCTATCCTTGGAATATCTTGCTGTTGAGTTTGGTATTGAGTTGCAAAGATCGTGGTTTCTATTGAGGCGAATTGTAAGTTGTCAAATATCATTTTATTGAGTTGTTATGTTTTGGTACCCGTGTTATTGTTGAGAGGATTGTTTGCGTGTTTTCACGAGGTTTCTGACGTGTTGTTGTTACTACTGATACGCATCTGGTGGTATAAAGTCTGGGTTTTGATACGCACGCGGTGAGATAAGGTGGGATTGATACGTGTGGCTAGTAGGGGAAGTATTAGAAGCCATACGGTGTGATAAGGTGGCTAAAACGCGGGGTGCTATTTCAAAAAAATGATTTTTAAAACTAAATATAAGGCTCCCGCGGTGATATAAGGAAAGACTGTGAGTTACTTTTATGAGTTGGGACTACGACGTGGTACCTCGGTAGTGGCCCTCGTTGATCTTTATTTATTTGTTGCATTTGTTTTGGTTGTTGTTTACTTAACATGTAAATCCTTGTTTCCTTCCGTGTTGTATTAACTGTCTTGATTCTTTGTTGTTAACTTTCCGTAAATTCTTCATTGTTTCACTTCCTTTGTCATTTTCATTATATCGTTATATCTTCAGTCTTGTTTCTTATTATCTCCATTAGTGCCTTGACCTGACCTCATCACTACTCTACCGAGGTTAGGCTTGGCACTTACTAGGTACTGTTGTGGTGCACTCATACTATGTTTCTGCACATGATTTTTTGCAGATCCAGGTACATCTTCTCAATCCCAGCACTAGTGCGCTGAGTTGCTTTTGGAGACTTCAAGGTACACCTGCCCGCGTCCACAGGCCTAGGAGTCCCCTTTTATCCCATTCCCTCTTATCTCTTTACGCTTTTATAGAGAGTGATGTATATGATTGTTCAACATTGTATTTAGAGCTTGTGACTTATATCTCACCAGGTTTTGGATAGTTGTATGCATTGAGTATATAGTTTCTATTTATGAAATTGTTGGCGTTTTGAAATTCTAAGTTTTACTTAATGTTTCTGCATATTGTTAGGCTTACCTAATCTTAGAGACTAGGTGCCATCACAACATTCTATGGAGGGAATTTGGGGATAACCTCTCCGAAATACTTCTTCTCCCTACCTCTACCTCTCATTTGGCCCTCCAGGGCCAACTTCTCACACCTCCTTACTGGAGAATTTGTGCCTCTCCTCTTCACATGCCCGAACCATCTAAGTTTCGCCTCCCGCATCTTATCCTTCATAGGGGCCATACCCACCTTGTCCCAAATAACTTCATTTTTATTTCTATCTAGCCCGGTATGCCCGAACATCCATCTCAACATCCTCATTTCAGCTACAGCATCATTAGATGCAGGAGTTCTTGACTGTCCAACACTCCGACCCATATAACATAGTCGGTCTGATCACCGCTCTATAAAATTTACCTTTGAGTTTAGATGGCACATTCTTATCACACAAAGAATCGCAAGTGAGCCTCCTTTTCATCCATCCCGCCGTAATACGATGTATAGCATCTATGTCGTGCGATCTCTCCATTCCCATGTATAACCTACCCAAGGTATTTAAAAATCTCTCTCCTATGGATGACTTGAGAATCAAGCCTCACTTCTTCGTCCACGACCTGAGTCGTACCAATGAACTTGCACTCAGTGTATTCTGTCTTGGTCCTGCTCAACATGAAACCTTTAACCTCTAGGGTCTACCTCCAAATATCTAACCTCTCCTTAACACCGGCTCACATCTCATCAATCAGAACAATATCGTCTGTAAATCACATGCACCACCACACCTCTCCTTTTCTATGGCGCATCAGTGTGTCGATCGCCAAGGAAAATAGAAATAGACTGAGGGCTGACCCCTAATGCAACTCCATCATAACTGGAAAGTGTTCTGAGTCCCCTCCGATGGTCCTCACTCGAGTCTTAGGTCCATCATACATGTCCTTAATAGCCCTCATTAAGCAACAAGAATCTCCACAGAATCTCCCTTGGCACATTATCGTAAGGCTTCTCTAAGTCGATGAACACCATTCGTAAATCCTTCTTACTCTCTCTATACTGCTCCATCAACCTCCTAACAAGAGGAATAACTTCCGTGGTAGAACGTCGTGGCATAAAATAGAACTGGTTTTTCAGAAATATCCACAATCCCCCTCAACCTTAGTCCACCACCATCTCCCAAACTTTCATAGTATGACTTAGTAACTTGATGCCCCGGTAGTTGTTGCAACTTTGGATATCACCCTTGTTCTTATACAGCAGGAACATTGTACTCCATCTTCATTCTTCGAGCATTTTCTTCGTCCTAAAAATCGCATTAACTAACCCAGTGAGCCACTCCAAGCCCACTCTCCCCACGGTTTTCCAAAATTCCATCGGGACGTCAGGCCGGTTGCTCTCTGTAACATTCCTCAAATCTATAAAAATTTCAACGTACACCAAATGTATAATTTAATTTTTTTTAATCTTGATTTGAGTGCATAAAAATTATACTTCTATTACGGATATAAACCCTTGTGATTGACTTTTGTGTTACTTCTCTATTTATAAATAATTGGATATACAATTAGAGAAATATTGATAATATTAATATTATTAATTATTAAAAATGGGTATCATTAATTATTAGTTAAGTCAAAACAAAAAAACAAAAGAACAAAAAAAAGCATGTACGGATTAACCTAAAGCCCATAATGTAGTTGTTGTAAGCAAAGGCTTAAAGCCTTGTACAAAAAAAATGTATTATCCTTTCAAAAGGCAAAAGGCAAAAGGCTTAGCCTTATACAAAAAAAGTAAACAAAACGCTACAAACAGAGGCAACCACGAAACAGACTCACGCAGGCAACGTAAAGTTCTGGGTTTCTTTACAAATCACTAGTTTTTGAACTCAGGTATATAAAATTTCTTATTGTCAATTATCCTACAGTAGTAGTAGGTAAAAATTGAACTGTTAATTCCTTCTTTCTTTGTTGATACAATAAGTTTCGTGTTTAGGGGTAAAACTTTGAAATTAATTAAAATGCACTGGTTGTTGTACAATTGATTGTTTGACGGGTATAAATTGGATTGGGGTCTACGCATTGGCTCAAGGAGTTTTGAGGTGAGTTGATATAACCCTTTACTAAAGTGGTTTAGCTCACAAAAGCATGCATACATGGTGTTTGATAAATTTCTTAAAAGAGTTAATATGTACTTAATTGGAGCGAGTGGGTATTAGAATTGTTCTAGCTAAAGTTTAGATGATTTATAATGATATATGTGCATAATTTTTCAGATTTTTGTGTTATTCTCATATGCCATTTTCATATGGATAAGTCATGAAGAAGCAAGAATCTTTAGAATTACTTTTGAATGTATTTAATGCTCATGCCATGATTTACATTTAAAGATATCAGTATGAGTATGTATAGGTTGTTCCAGGAAAGATTTAGACTTGAATGGTCAAGAAAGTTGATTTAGCTTTTGACGAGGTGAAATAGAACAATTTATTATAAAAGTATTTTTAGGAGTATCCTCTATTCTGAGAATGGGTCATTGTCCAGACCGAGGGTCCTGATCAAAGTGTTGGCTTCCTAAAACTACTTGTGCCAAAATAGGGAGCACACGATCTGAGGGTCTCGTTGCTGTGAATTCACCTCGCCAGGCTAATGTAAGATACATGAGAGATGAGAACCATGAAGCGACTGGCACCTCGTGGATTGGGCCTATTCGATCAGGTTGGGATTGAACCTGTGCCGATCACAGGTGACTAAGACAGAAATAAGTTAGGATAGTTCGAACTCCCGAAGTATAAAGTGAAGTATTTTTTTATAAGAAAGAAAAAGAAAATAATTTCTTTTAGAATATTCATAAACTGCTATTACGCAATTATTTTAGAATTTTCTTAGAAGCTTTATGTTTTCCATGCATTTAGTATCTTTGCTCGTAATGTATATTTTATTAAAGTTTCGTCCCGTCTCGTTGAGACTCGCTGAGTACTATGGATGGTACTGACATTCTCTTTTGGGAACCTAGTTGGTCTGCGGTACAACGCAGGAACTGGTTTTGCAGGCGAGCATGCTACAGGTTAACATTCCTCTCTTCCAGTGCTTTGGCATGCTCCACTTTTGTTCGTGCAGTATTACTTTGAGTCATCTTTATTTAGTTATTTCTTTGTTTATTTGGAGAACTAGCCAGGCAATCTCATGTCCTGAGTAGTGCGTCAGTTTTTCAGTAGAGGCTTTATAGACACAATCGGTGGGTTATGATTCAGCTGTTTTTGATAATAACTTAGCAGTATTCCAGTGGTTACTACGAATAAAGTGTTGGAGTTTGTTTATTTTAGATATTTAAATTAATTAAAACTATTTAGTTAAAGTATTGCCTTGTTTCATATAAAGTTTGAAGTTATAATAGATTTGATAAGGGCAGATGCTTTGCTCGGCCAAGTTTAGTGACCGGGTACCCGTCACGGCTTGTTCAGACAATGGGTCGTAACAAACTTGGTATCAGAGCATCAGGTTTGTGGAGTCCTAGGGGTCTACGAAGACATGTCAATAGAGTCTTATTTATGTGCGTGAAGCGCGCCATACTTATAAGTAGGAGGCTACAAACATTTAGGAAAGTCTCATTTATTAATACTTTAGATCGTGCAGTAGAGCCTACCTCAAAGGAAATTATCTAATGTATTCGTTTCTCCAAAACTCGAAGAAATGGCTCGTACTCACAACTCCCACACCGACACTCAGGATGTTGCTCAAGAAATTCTTTCTACTATTGTGGCTCCAGGTAGAGCTAAGAAGGCTTCAACTCAGAAAAGGAAGGATAAATCCACAAATGGGGTTCAAGTACCCCGGGTTGAACATGATCAAGGGGTAGAGCATGATGAGCAAGTACCTCAGGATCCAGTGCCACCTCCAACAACGGTTCCGACTCAGATAGCTATATTTCTAGAGGTGGGTCTTAATGTTGTCAATAGTGCTATGGATATATTTAAAGCCTTTATGGCCAACCAGAATGAGAGAAGAGATAAGATTCCACCTCAATCAAATAGACAGAACAATTTTGAGTCTTCAAAATTGAATGAATTTTTAAAGCTGAGTTCTCCATTGTTCTGTGGTACTATAGTCGATGAAGATCCAATGTTGTGGCTGGAGGGTGCCCTCTGAGCGATGAAGGCAATTGATGATGAAGCTGTGGAGCTGGCTGTCTACCAGCTTAGAGATGTGACTGGTGCTTGGTTTGAGATGTGGGAAAAAGGAAAAAGATGAAGATAATGGTCCGCCTACTTGGGAAGAATTTGAACAGGACTTCATGGCTAATTTTATACCAGAAGAGGATAAGGAAACTAAGGCTAAAGAGTTCAAGCAGCTCAAGCAAGGGAATAAAAGTGTGCAAGAGTACTACATGGAATTCATAAGTTTGTCTAAGCATGCTCCTCACATGACTAAGATAGAAAAAGCAAAGATCTACACGTTTGTTGGTGGTTTGGCTTACCACATTAAGGATACGACAATAGCGCAGCGGTAGGAATGACAGCGTTTTCCTCTGTTGTGAGATTCTCCAAGCACTTAGAAAACGACAGTTAACAA
Source organism: Nicotiana attenuata (assembly GCF_001879085.1). NCBI lineage: Eukaryota > Viridiplantae > Streptophyta > Magnoliopsida > Solanales > Solanaceae > Nicotiana > Nicotiana attenuata. The sequence continues at coordinate 24,460 of NW_017676942.1, forward strand.
AGAAGGGAAGAAAAAGAGCATAACAAGAAGGCCCGGACAGTGGGCGAGTTTAATGGTACATCTAGCGGAGGAGGAAGGGGTTCCTTCAATAAGGAGTCATTAGCACCAGCTCAATCCAGTCACCGGTCAGGTGGTGGGCCTTCCTTCAGACGTACTCTGAGTTATGGAAACCAGTCTCGCCAAAATCAGAATTTTAGGACACCATCCGCATATAGCCAGAGTCATGTTGAGCAACATTCACAACAACAAGGTCTTTGTGGTACATATAAGTAGCAACATTCACGTCAGTGCAAGCTCGGGTTTCTCGGTTGCTATCATTACGGAGATATTGGTCATATAAAGGCCAACTGCCCAAAGTTGCAACGTAATTTCAGTAGGGGATCAGCTCGTCCTTCTAGTTCCTCATCTACTACAGTTGCACCACCTCGTGGTTCTCAAAATCAGACCGGGAATGGGGCACGCAGAGGTGCAGATCGAGTTACTCGAGGGGGGGGGGGACAACCGCATTTGTTTGCTACACATGATCGTCAGAGTGCAAAGGCATCTACAAAAGTTATTATAGGTATATTTCTAGTCTGCTCATGTAATGCTTATGCCATAATAAATCCAGGTTCAACGTTTTCGTACGTGACTCCATACTTTTTGCAATTAACCTCGGGCTAGAACCTGAACAATTTAGTGAGCCATTCCTAGTATCGACTCCAGTTGGCGAGTCAATGAAAGCCACAAGAGTCTATAGAGGTTGTATAGTTTCAGTCCATGGTCGCAGCATCGAGGCCGATCTATAGAGTTAGAAATCGTGGATTTCGACGTGATCATGTGTATGGATTGGTTGTCTTCCTGCTATGCTATGTTAGATTGTCGTGCCAACATAGTTAGGTTCCAATTTCCAAATGAAGAAGTCTTAGAATGGAAGGGTAGTTCAGCATCGCTTGTAGGTAAGTTTATTTCTTACCTTAAGGCACAAAGAATGATTGGTAAGGGGTGTCTCGCCTATTTGGCTCACATCAATAATCTAGAATCAGAACCCCCAGATCTTCAATTTGTGCCAGTTGTTAGAGAAGTTTCATAAGTTTTCCCAGATAACCTTCCCGAACTTTCTCCTGAAAGAATCATAGACTTTGGCATCGATCTCATGCCAGGCACTCAGCCCATATCTATACCTCCTTATAGGATGGCTCCAACAGAACTTAATGAGTTGAGAGACTAGTTGAACGACCTTCTTGACAAGGGCTTCATCAGGTTGAGTGTTTCACTGTAGGGTGTCCCTGTCCTGTTTGTCAAGAAGAAAGATGGGTCTCTTAGAATGCGCGTCGTACTATTGGTAGTTGAATAAAGTTACCATTAAGAACAAGTACCACTACCAGGAATAGATGATTTATTTAATCAACTTTAGGGTGCAAAATACTTTTCAAAGATAGACTTGACGTTGGGGTACCATCAGTTGAGAATCAGAGAAGAGAATATATCTAAAACAGCCTTAGAATTTGCCATGGCACTATGAATTTCTAGTAATGTCCTTCGGTGACAAATGCTCCAGCTGCATTCATGGACCTCATGAATAGATTTTTCAAGCCATTCCTTGATACCTTTATTATTCGTGTTTATAGACGATATTTTGGTATACTCTAAGAGCAAGGATGAAAATGCAAAACGCCTCAGGATAACCTTGCAGACCTTGAAGAGAATGTGCTTTATGCTAAGTTTTCAAAAAGTGAGTTCTGGTTGTATCTAGTGGCTTTCTTAGGCGGAGTCAATAACTAGCCAAGGCCGATGTTTTGTAGAGGGATTTTCCTCACTTGCATCTCCATTAACTAAGCTGACTCCTTAAAGCAGTTAAGTTCCAGTGGTTAGACGCTTGTGAGCAGAGTTTTCAAGAGTTAAAGAAGAGGTTAACCACTGCACCTGTGTTAACCTTGCTGGTAGGTTCGGGTGGGTTCACAGTGTATTGTGATGCTCTTGGTTGTGTTCTTATAAAAGATGGAAAAGTTATTGCTTATGCTTCCAGGCAGTTAAAGAATCATGAGAAGAACTACCCCACACACGACTTGGAGCTTGCAGCAGTGGTATTTGCATTAAAGATATGGTGACACTAGGGCGAGCGTTCTAAAGTGTTTACAGATCACAAAAGTTTCCAGTACATTTTCAAGCAGAAAGAATTAAATTTGAGACAGAGAAGGCGGCTCGAGCTATTGAAGGATTATGACATCAATATCCTTTATCACCCAGGAAAAGCTAATATGGTAGCAGGTGCACTTAGTAGGAAGTCAACGGTGTCCTGGCCCATCTTGCAGTACAAAGGAGAATTTTGGGTCGATAAATTCAAAAACTGGCAAACGATGGAATTAGATTGGATGAGACCGAAGAAGGAGGTATAACTGCTTATACCTTAGCGCAATCCTCTCTTGTTGTGCATGTTAAGGCTAAGCAAGACGAAGATCCGTACTTAGTGAAGTTAAAAGGAGTCAGAAAAAAAACCACTACTTTCACTCTAGGAAGTGATGGAGTTTTAAAGTTGAAAGATCGGTTATGTGTGCCTGATATAGATGGGCTTAGGAAGGCCATAATGGAAAAATCTCACAGTTCGATGTACTTTATCCACTCAGGTGATACCAAAATATATTTTGACTTGTAAGAGTTGTTTCGGTGGGAAGGCATGAAGAAGGAAGTAGCAGACCATGCGGCCAATGTTTGAATTGCCAGCAAGTCAAAGTCGAGCATCAGAGGCCTGGTGGCCTAGCTCAAGATATAGAGATGCCACAGTGGAAATGGGAGATGATTCATATGGATTTCGTAGTAGGTCTGCCTCGAACATACCATAAGCAAGATTCAATTTAGGTTATTGTAGATCGACTGACAAAGTCCACGCATTTCCTACCAGTAAAGACGACAGATTCCGCAGAGCGATATGCGCAGTTGTACATCAAAGAAATATTCCGATTGCATGGTACTCCAGTTTCAATCATATATGATAGAGGCCCTCAGTTCACGGTGCATTTTTGGAAGGCATTTCAAAAAAGATTAGGTACCAAGGTCAATTTGAGCACCGCTTTCCATCCACAAACCGATGGCCAGGAAGAAAGGACCATTCAGACTCTCAAAGATAAGTGGCGAGCATGTGTCATGATTTTGGAGGTAATTGGGATGATCACTTGCCACTTATAGAATTTGCTCACAATAACAACTATCAGGCCAGCATTAGTATGCCTCCTTATGAAGCGTTGTATGGGCAAAGATGTAGGTCTCTAGTGGGTTGGTTTGAACCAGCAGAGGTGCCATTGATCGGTGACGATCTTGAAACACACACTAAAATATGCTCGCTAGTCGAGTATAGTAATTTATAATATCGTATCCACATGGATTGGATTTAAACAGTATTATCGTAGTTTGTAGCTAGATTGCTATCCAACATGATCAACAATGAAAGTTTATTTGATGAAAACTAAAATTAACTAAGAGTCTAAACTATTGGCTAATGACAATCGACGCAAGGGCAAGACAAATGTTTGGGACTTAACTCTAGATAATTCACTTCTAATGTTCAAGTGAGTCTCTCGAATTCACTTGGTTATTAGTTAAATTGATTAGTAGAAACTCCTCTCTCGATTAAGTCTCAACCTCGCAAGATGAACCAATTTTAAGTACGTGAAGATATGCAAGAATTCATTGTGGATTGGTCTTTAGGAGAACCTCTCTCAATTATCCTCCTAACTAAGTTTAATCAACAATTCAACTAGCTTCTTCCAATTACAAAGAAGAATTAATGACTTCAACCAACAAAATATAATGCAACAATATCACACGTTATGCCTCTGTCGATTACATGAATAAGTGAATATAGATGCAACAGTTAAAACATCCAAAATGATTCAATACATAAAAACTAGAGTTAACTATCCACAAACAAGTGTCAATTCACCAAATATCAAACCCTAAAGAGAAATACTCCATGGATATGGAGTAATACATCATAACAATGTTTAAGTTAAAGGAAACATAAAATGATCAAAACCCTTGTCTTGAGTGAGGATTGAATGATGAATCCTTGAGCTTTTGCTTCTCCACCTCCTCCTTGGCTTACATAGATCTAAGATGTGTCAAAAAGTCCATAAAATAATGTTTTTACATGTATTTATACTAAGTAGGGTCGGTCCCAGACGAAAACACCTTTTTCCTCGTGAAATAGGAAAATAACTCTGTAAAAATTGCACAGGCGCATGGGGCGATGTGCCTTGCCGGGCATTAGTGGAGAAGTTCAAAGAGTTGATTTCTGACAGATTGTAGAAATTTGCACAGGCGCGGTGCCCCATGTACCGCGGTAGTGGCCCTTTCTCTGAGTATGGATTTTTCTTGCGTTTTTTATATCCAGAAGTGGTTTTCGACGCCCGAACGTGATCCCGCCTATTCCCTTGGGCTTTTACTCAGACTTCAAAGCTCCAAATCATTCAAATTCATTCCATAACATCTACATAGCTCGGAAACACTCCTACAGGGCATAAAACACACAATTAGTGCAAAACACTAACAAATAACGCTCAAACTCAATTAAAGTGCAATAAATTAGGGTGCAATAAGCGACTAAAACATGAAATTATAGCCTACCATCAACACCCCCACACTTAAACCATTGCTCGTCCATGAGAAATCAAACTACACTTTATAAAGACACGACCTTACTTAGCAACTCTCCTAACTCTCACACCACGAATATTTAAAATAGACTAAGCATAATAGTGTAATATCTTCACCTCAAGAATTGACTCAAAAGTACCATGTATTATTTACAACTCACTCACTTACTCTAGTATAGAGGTCAACAACATTGCCTTTCTTTCATGAATCAAGTGCCCTCACACAACTATAGAGAGTGGTTCCACACACAACAAAAGTTGAGAACAATTAGGAACTCAAGATAGAAAGAATTCACTCGCTCTCAGAAATAACATTCATATGTCACAAAAGATGAACCATAGGATTACCCGTAGTGTACTACTCTACTAATTTGAGCTCATTTAGTCAAGGATCAAGTAGGAATTTAAACTGGTTGTAATGTAGGCTACGGGATAGGTAGAATACATTTAGATATAAGAGTGAATACACCTCCCTAAGCACTTTAACATTCAAAACCCCACATTTATGTCAAACCATACTCCACCTTAACATCAATATGCATTAACCCCTTACTTCTTTAAGCACAATTACATTAAGAGTTACCACTATCAAGGAATATTTTTCACAAGCATAGAATTATTTTTTCCTTCTTTTCTTATTCAATTCAAGTGGCTCTTACTTTTTCAAAACAATCCACCTTTGTCCTTATTTCATTAGTTCCACTCAAAAGCCAAACCAACCACCCCACACTTCAACTTTTACAAAGTTCATACAATTCAAGTGCTCATGAGATGTGAAAAGGTTCAAATAGATGGTCAATTCAAATAAATAGGCAAGGCTTGTAATGTGGTTGCCAAAGAAACAGGATTATAGGCTCAACGGGGTTAACTAAGATACATAACAATTAGGTGGGTAAAAGCATATAACTAGCTCAACAAAAAATGCCTATATCACTTCCAAGACTAAATAAAACTACTATTTTGCTTTGCAAACACACGGGGCAAGTTCTAGACATCAAATGCAATGCACAAAATAACAAAACCTCACACACACATGGCACATAACTCACTCGGGATTGGATTATCAAGACACTCTAGTCAAAGAAGTTAAGCAAAGTTAAGATCATACACTTTAAGGCACTTATACATGAGTCGAGAACTGAGACTAAGCGTCACAACTAAAGCGCTTACTATTTTCAAGGCATAGTAAATTCAAGAACTATTGCTTCAATTCAAATCATAGCTTAAGTTTTCCTACTACTAACAAAAATAAAAATGAACTACACTCGACTCAAACAAAACCCTTGAAAAAGAATCGTGGCACAAAAAAAAAACCAAGGGGAAATTGTTACACTACCTAACAAAAGAAAATAATTTTTGTCCTTTTCTTTCGACATTAATCCCTCACGAAACCCGTCGAATGATATCCATCATCGGGAAAAGTCAAAAAATTTTAAAATTTTTATAGTTTTTAATGGTTTTTCAATTTTTTTCTAACTACAAAAAAAACTAACACATATACATACAACATGCAAATATATACCCCACTCCACACTTTAAGTTGTGGCATGTCTCCATGACACACAATTAAAAAGCATAAGGTAGAGGAAACTTTCCTGAATCTCTGGTCGTGGTCTTAATCAAAGTCGGGCTCCATTCTACGTGCCCGAACTAGTTCACACATCCACACGGACAGCTTCTTCTCAGCCTTCTTGGGGTACACCCCACACTTATCTTTTTCTATAACAGCGGCCTTCTCTTTCACGCCTTTCACCTTCAACTCAACACTTAGAGCATGCTTCTCCTTTTACAGTCGAGTTGCTACATTCATCTCAAAAGTTATCGTCTCCTCACCCACTCTAAGCATGAATTTTCTATCATGTATATCCAGTATAGCTTAGCATTTGGGGGGCCTCCTTGCTCTCCTCCATATTCACCACTATAAAATCTACAGGAAATACGAACTTATCCACCCGCACCAGAACATCTTCTACTATCCCCTCGGGTGTTATAGTCGTTTGATCGGCTAGCTGCAAAGACATCGGCACCGAACTTATCTCTCCATTCTCCTTCTCCAATTTCCTGTAAATAGAAAATGGCATTAGATTAATTGAGGCACCAGAATCATATAAAGATTTATCAAAGTTAAGAGTGCCTAAAGAGCAGGGTATAGTAAAACTCCCTGGATCTTCACACTTTTGTGGGGGTTTATTTTTCAATATTGCACTGCAATGCTCTGTGAGCTTCACTACCGATGTCTCTTCTATCTTTCTCTTCTTTGTGAGGATCTCCTTCAAGAACTTGGCATAAGTTGGCATTTGTGAGAGAACTTCAGTGAATGGCAAGTTTACATTAACCTGTCTCAGCATATCTAGAAATCTTCCAAACTTCTTGTACAACTTTTCTCTATAGAGCTTTTCGGGAAAAGGTATAGCAGGCATGTGCTTGCTCACATCATCAGATTCTTCCCTTCTTGAAGTTTCCTCCTTCTTCTTTTTCTCAACTCCCTTATTTCCTTTCTTTTTCTCAGTGTTTTTATCATCTTCAATTTTCAGCTCCTTCCCACTTTCTTTTTATTCGCTGATTCTTTGTGAATTGGGGTGGGATCTTTCAACACTTGTCCGCTTCTCAAGGTCACAACATTTACCGTTTCTTTGGGATTCTTTTCAGTATCAGCTGGCAGAGTACTTGGGATTCTCTTAGATAATATAGTTGCAAGTTGTCCCACTTGTCTCTCCAAATTATGCAACCCTGTCCCAAGTTCTTTAATATCTGCACCATGAGCATCTAATCTCTTTTCATTCTTGACAATGAATGACTTCGTAAGATGTTCTAACCTAGACAGAATTGGCTGCTGAGGCTGAAACTGGGGGCCTCGGTTGATTGCCAAAACTAGGAGCTCCTTGAAATCTGGAGTTATTTTGTTGCCACGCGTTTGTTGTACCTCTAGGTGAACTCCATGAAAAACCGGGGTTCTTCTCACCCATTGCATTGAAGTTATAATTACCCACAACATTAACTTCCTAAGTTGAGGCTTGACACTCATGAGTAGGGTATCCTCTTCCACATATGTCACATACTGCATGAGGCTCATTATGTATCGAAGCTAAGGTCACCTTCCTTATTTCTTTTGCCATTGCATCAAGAAGTACCTACATGGATGTGTTAGCATCAACCTAGTGAACACTAGTTGATCTTCTTTTTTCAGCAATCTCAGAGGGCCACTAATTTGCATCTTCAGACAACTCATCTAGAATAGTGACTATCTCCTCTGGAATCTTTTTCATCAGCGGACCTCCAGTTGCATTGCTCAATGTTTTTCGTGAGGTCGGTGTCAATCTATCTCAAATGTCCTAGAGTTGCATCCAGAGTTCAATTCTACTGCGTTGACACTTTCGCACTAACTCCTTAAACTTCTCTCATGCCTCGAACACAGTATCAATCTCATTCTGGCAGAAGTTATAGATTTCTCTTCTAAACTTGCCCGTTTTAGCTGAAGAGAAATATTTAGCAAGAAATTTTCTAGTCATCTCCTCCCAAGTTCTAATTGTTCCCTGGGGTAAGCTTCAAAACCAGTGCTTTGCATTATATTTAAGTGTAAAGGGGAATGCGCTTAGATGAACTCCATCTTCTGACATACCATTGTATTAAAAGGTGTTCATCATCTCCTCGAAGTCCATTAGATGATTGTTTGGATCTTTGTTCATCTTTCCTCTAAAAACACAACTATTTAGGAGGGTTTGAAGCAATGCTTGCTTCAACTCAAAATTATTGGCTACAACTGGAGGTGGTCTCACACTTGATAAACCTTGGTTATAGACCGGTCTAGCATAATCACCAAGTGGTCTCCTTGGTCGGGAGCTATGTTTCCAAACTGGTCTGCACCCAAGGGCTGACTCTGAGCCATTCTTCGAGCCCTCTCCTCCTCATAAGCAATTTGTGCATCTCTCAGTGCTGCTTCTTCAGCATCCCTTGTAGCTTTTTCTCTGAGTTGGGCCGCCTCTCTCGTAGCCAAATCAACATTATCATCATCTTCGGCCATATTGTCTTTGGTTGAGGATTGACCAACCTTCTCTATATTCTCAGGGAGATTTTTGTCCTTTCTCAATTGTCGGAGGTGTTTCTCAATTTCTGGTTTGTGTGGTTGTAATTCCTTGCTAGAATATTGAGTCATGCACCAATCTAGCCTGTAGCATGCGCATAGTCAAAGAACACCCAAACGCAAAAAGAGAAAAATAGAATAAAAATAAAAATTCCCGAATTAGCACTACAAACTATTTCAAACACTATTGATTGCCAATCCCCGGCAGCGGTGCCAAAATTTGACAAGCTTGAAACATACAATAAAATATGCTCGCTAGTCAAATATAGTAATTTATAATATTGTATCCATAGGGATTGGAGTTAAATAGTATTATCGTATTTGGTAGCTAGATTGCTATCGAAGATGATCAACAATTAAGGTTTATTTGATGAAAACTAAAATTAACTAAGAGTCTAAACTATTAGCTAATGACAATCGACGCAAGTAGTGAGAAAAGAATATATCATTTGGGAGAAGATAGGGTTGATAGGATAGGTACAAGACAAATGATTGGGACTTAACTCTAGATAATTCACTTTTAATGTTCAAGTGAGTCTCTTACATTCACTTGGTTATTAGTTACATTGATTAGTAGATACTCCTCTCTCGACTACGTCTCAACCTCACATGATGAACCAATTTTAAGTACGTGAAGATATGCAAGAATACGTAGTAGATTGGTCTTTAGGAGAACCTCTCTCGATTATCCTCCTAACTAAGTTTAATCAACAATTCAACTAGCTTCTTCCGATTATCAAGAAGAAATAATGACTTCAACCAACAAAATATAATGCAATAATATCACACGTTATGCCTCTCTCGATTACATGAATAAGTGAATATAGATGAAACAGTTAAAACATCCAAAACGATTCAATACATAAAAACTAGAGTTAATTACCCACAAACAAGTGTCAATACACCAAATCCATCAAACCTTAAAGAGAAATACTCCATCGATCATCATAACAATATTTAAGTTAAAGGAAAACATAAACAATCCAAACCCTTGTCTTGAGTGAGGATTGAATGATGAAATCCTTGAGATTTTTCTTCTCCACCTCCTGCTTGGCTTACATAGGTCTAAGATGTGTCAAAAAGTCCATAAAATAATATTTTTACATGTATTTATACTAAGCAGGGTCGGGCCCAGCCGAAAACACCTTCTCCCACGTGAATAGGAAAATAACTCTATAAAAATTGCATAGGCGTGCCACATGGGGCGACACGCCATGCGGGGAATTAGTGGGGAAGTTCAGAGAGTTGATTTCTGATAGACTGCAGGAATTTTCACAGGCGCGGCGCCCCACGCGCCACGGTAGTGGCCATTTCATTGAGTATGGATTTTTCTTGCGTTTTTTATATCCAGACATGGGTTTCGACCCCCGAACGCAATCCTGACTTATTCCATTGGGATTTTGCTCAGACTTTAAAGCTCTAAATCATTCAAATTCATTCCATAACATCTACATAGCTTGAAAACACTCCTACAAGGCATAAAGCACATAATTAGTGCAAAACACTGATAATAACGCTCAAACTCAATTAAAGTGCAGTAAATTAGAGTGCAATAAGCGACTAAAACATGAGATTATAGCCTGCCATCAATTGGTCCAGAGTTTGTTTCTGAGGCCTTAGTGAAAGTTCGGCTAATCAGAGAAATACTGAAAGCGGCTCAGAGTCGTCAAATGACCTATTCTAACAAGAGGCATCGTGAATTTGAGTTCATGGTTGGTGACAAGGTGTTTTTGAAAGTTTCACCAATGAAAGGAGTTATGAGGTTTGGTAAGAAAGGAAACATAGTCCTAGATTTATCAGACCTTATGAGATTATAGAAAGAAGGGAAACGTGCCTTATGAGCTAGCGTTGCCCTTGTGATTGATTTTTGAGTTACTTCTCTATTTATAAATAAGTGAATATACAATTAGAGGAATATTGATAATTTTAATATTATCAATTATTAAAAGTGAGTATCATTAATTATTAGTTAAGTCAAAACAAACAAACAAAAAAGAACAAAAAAAAGCATGTAAGGATTAATCTAAAGCCCATAAAGTGGTTGTTGTAAACAAAGGCAAAAGGCAAAAGGCTTTAAAAGCCTTATACAAAAAAAACGTATTTTCTTTTCAAAAGGCAAAAGGCTTTAAAATCCTTATACAAAAAAAAGTAAACAGAACGCTACAAACAGGGGCAACCACGAAACAGACTCACGCAGGCAACGAAAAGTTCTGGGTTTCTTTACAAATCACTAGTTCTTAAACTCAGCTATATAAAATTTTCTATTGTCAATTATCCTACAGTAGTAGTAGGTAAAAAGTGAATTGTTAATTCCCTTCTTTCTCTGTTGATACAGTAAGTTCCATGTTTAGGGGCAAAACTTTGAAACTAATTAAAATGCACTGGTTGTTGTAGAATCGATTGTTTGATGGGTATAAATTTTATTGGGGCCCACGTATTGGTTCAAGGAGTTTTGAGGTGAGTTGATATAACCCTTTACTAAAGTGGTTTAACTCACAAAAGCATGCATACAGGGTGTTTGATGAATTGCTTAAAAGAGTTAATAAGTACTTAATTGAAGCTACTGAGTACCTATTAACTTAGAATTATTCTAGCTAAAGTTTAGATGATTTATAATGATATATGTGCATAAATTTTTAGATTTTTGTTTTATTCTTATATGTCATTTAAATATTGAAAAGTCATGTAGAAGCAAGAATATTTAGAATTACTTTTGAATGTTTATTCATGCTTTTGCCATGCTTTACATTTAAGGATATCAATATGAGTATGTATAGGTTGTTCCAGAAAAGATTTAGACTTGAATTGTCACAAATGTTGATATAGATCTTAGCGAGGTCAAGCAGAACAATTTATTATTCAAGCAATTTTTGGGAGTAACCTCTATTCTGAGAAGGGGTCATCCTTAGGGGTGTTCATGGTTCGGTTTGGATCGGTTTTTCCCTTAAAAGAAACCAAACCAAGTATGTCGGTTTTTCAAATATTAGAACCAAACCAAACCAATTAAGTTGGTTTTTTCTCGATTCGGTTTATGTCGGTTTCTGTCGGTTTTTCGGTTATTTGTCGGTTTTTTCTTAAATATAAGACATACACTATCAAACACATATTCCGGTGGCCACATTTTCAATGTAACACTATCAAATCAATTGCCTTTTGAGAAATCTATTATTTACCAAGATATATTGATGATAATTGAATCGAATAGTAATGAATAATTTAAGGACTCAATTAAAAATATATTATTTTTAACACGAAATGGATTCTTACACTTAACAAAAGAAAACTACCAATCAAACTAGAATGTAAAGGTAAAGAACTATACTAAAAGTGCAAACTATTAAAATTTACCATTAAACTTTTGAAACTTTATATTAAAATATACATATATATAGGTGTAATAATAAATTTGAAATAGCTACTCCTATAGTCGGTTTGGTTCGGGGTTTTTTCGGGTTTTTTTATTAAAATCAAAACCAAACCAAATTTGATCGGTTTTTAAATTTCAAAACCAAAACCAAACCAAACCAAAAAGTATCGGTTTTTTTGGTCGATTTGGTTTGGTTTTCGGTTTGGTTCGGTTTTTCGGGTTTTTATGAACACCC
>NW_017676943.1:0-11304 GCF_001879085.1 Nicotiana attenuata
TAGAGGGTTCTGGGAGAGAAATCTGGAGTTTGAGCCCTTACACTTAGAAAAGAGAGAGACCCCTCCAGCTAAGCCATCCATCGAGGAACCACCTAAGCTGGAACTAAAGCCATTGCCAACCCACCTCAGGTATGAATTTCTGGGTCCTGACTCCACATTACCTGTTATTATCTCATCTGGTTTGTTAGATGTGCAGGTTCAACAGCTTTTACAGGTACTAAGGGAGTGCAAAACTGCCATTGGGTGGACCATGGCAGACATCAAGGGGATCAGCCCCGCCTATTGCATGCACAAGATTCTGCTGGAAGAGGGGCACAAACCTTCCAGGGAACATCAGAGAAGGCTGAACCCGAATATGAAGGAAGTGGTGAAGAAGGAAGTGATAAAGTGGTTGGATGCGGGAATCATTTTCCCAATCTCTGACAGTAGCTGGGTTAGCCCAGTTCAATGTGTGCCTAAAAAGGGTGGCATGACGGTGGTAAAGAATGACAACAATGAACTTATCTCAACAAGAACCGTCACAGGCTGGAGAATTTGCATGGATTATAGAAAGTTGAATCTAGCCACCCGGAAAGACCACTTCCCACTTCCCTTCATTGATCAAATGCTGGATAGATTGGCAGGGAGGTCACACTTTTGCTTCTTGGATGGGTACTCAGGGTACAATCAGATCTCCATTGCCCCTGAGGATAGAGAAAAGACCTCCTTCACATGCCCGTACGGAATTTATGCCTTCAGGAGGATGCCCTTTGGCCTATGCAATGCACCCGCCACATTCCAACGGTGCATGATGGCCATATTTACTGACATGGTAGAAGATATAATGGAGGTGTTCATGGATGACTTCTCAGTGGTGGGGAACTCATTTGAGGATTGCCTAGTGAATCTGACGCGTGTGCTGAAACGGTGCATCGAGACTAACTTGGTTTTGAACTGGGAAAAGTGCCATTTCATGGTACAAGAAGGAATAGTCTTGGGGCACCGGGTGTCAAGCAAGGGAATAGAGGTTGATAGAGCAAAGGTTGATGTCATAGCAAAGCTGCCGCCACCAACGTCAGTCAAAGCCATAAGAAGCTTTCTTGGACATGCCGGATTCTACCGGAGGTTCATTAAGGACTTCTCCAAAATCGCCAACCCTCTCTGTAAGTTGTTAGAGAAAGATCACCCTTTTGTATTTTCTGATGCTTGCAGGGCAGCTTTTGAGGAGTTGAAGCAAAGGCTGGTCACAGCACCCATAATCGTTGCCCCCGATTGGGAGCAACCGTTCGAATTAATGTGTGATGCTAATGACTACGCGGTGGGGGCAGTGCTAGGCCAGCGGAAGGACAAATTGATGCACCCAATCTACTATGCTAGTAGGACGCTGTGTGGAGCCCAGTTGAACTACACAGTGACAGAAAAGGAGATGCTAGCTGTGGTATTTGCTTTTGACAAGTTCCGGTCCTATCTGATAGGATCCAAGGTAATCGTATACACTAACCATGCAGCTCTTAGATACTTAATAGAAAAGAAGGACTCTAAGCCACGCCTGATTCGTTGGGTGTTGCTACTGCAAGAGTTCGATCTTGAAATTCACCGCAAGGGCACTGAAAATCAAGTCGCTGATCACCTATCACGACTTGAACGAGCTGAAAATGTAGTAGAAGTGGAGGAAATTCTGGAAACTTTTCCAGATGAGCAGCTGCTCGTTACCACTCATCAGGAAGCGCCTTGGTATGCAGACTATGCTAATTACCTGGCCAGTGGTATTGTTCCTCACGTCCTGTCATCGGTCCAGAGGAAGAGATTCTTTCGTGAAAACCAATGGTATTACTGGGATGAGCCCTACTTGTTTAGAATATGCCTTGATAACATGATCCGGAGATGCATCCCCGAGATCGAACAATCTTCTCTCTTGCAGGCTTGTCACGCTTCGGCGTATGGCGGTCACTTCGGAGGAATCAGGACGGCAGCTAAGGTTCTAGAGGCCGGATTTTTCTGGCCAACGGTGTTCAAGGATGCTCACTTATAGGTCAAGGGCTGTAATGAATGTCAACACACCGGGAACATTTCCCGGCGTCACGAGATGCCCATGAACCCAGTTCAAGAGGTGGAAGTGTTTGATGTTTGGGGGATAGATTTTATGGGTCCCTTCGTCAGCTCCTATGGCAATAAATACATTCTTGTTGCTGTAGATTATATGTCCAAGTGGGTGGAAGTTGCAGCATTACCCACCAATGATGCTAAGGTAGTAGTCGGGTTTCTAAAGAAGAATATATTCACCCGCTTTGGGACACCGCGTGCAATTATCAGCGACGGAGGCACTCATTTCTGCAACCGGGCCTTCGAGAAGTTGTTGGCTAAATATGATGTGCGCCACAAGGTGGCCACTCCGTACCACCCACAGACCAGTGGACAGGTTGAGGTGTCCAACAGAGAGATCAAGAGCGTATTGACAAAAACTGTAAATGCTACAAGAACTGACTGGTCAAGGAAGCTAGATGATGCACTATGGGCCTACAGGACAGCTTTCAAGACACCAATTGGTATGTCACCATATAAGTTGGTGTTTGGGAAGGCCTGTCACCTACTTGTAGAACTTGAACATAAAGCGTGGTGGGCACTGAAACAGCTGAATTTAGACTTGGAAGCTGCGGGCACGTCGAGAGTCACTGAATTACATGAGCTAGAGGAGTTCATCCCCTTCTTTTTCTCTCTCTCTTCACCTACAACTCCCCTTCTTCTTCTTCTTCAAACCTCCATCAACAACCACCTTCCTCCCCAAACCTCCATTAACATACCTTCATTCCTTCCCTCTTCAACTCAAGTAAGTTATTCTTCTCTCTCTCTCTATTTCTTTCTCTTCTAAGTAGTGTAATTTGTTAAATTATTATTTTTGCTTAACCCCTAGTAGGAGTAGTGTAGTAGTTTGAATTTTTTTTTTGCTTTCTTTTATGTTTGCAATTGTTGTAGTTGTTGTAGTTGATGTTTATGAGGTTGTTTGGTGCCAAATTACTTGGGTCTCCATTATTACATAATTGTGAAATTGTTTTGGTGGTTTGGAGGCCTAAACTAGATTTTTGTGGTGTAGTATGGTATTGTGTTGGCCGAAAATTGTGGCACTATGTTGTATATTTTTGGGGTGCTTGAGCCAACCTAGGTTTGGAATGTTGTAGTTGATGGTTGTTGATGTGTAGTTGATTGTTGGTATGGTGGTATTTGTTGTATGGTGGTGTTGTATGTCATATGTAACATTGAATAAAATAAGTGTGGGGTGTATTATACCGGAAGTGGTAAGAAAATTATGAGGCTATTTTGGAGATTGTTATAAATGAATTAAAGGGAAATATTTGGTGTCATTGGGTGGTGAAGTCTGAGTAACCATCTTATTGGCACTAGCTAGGGCATATGTTGATGGTTTGTTTGATTATTTACAGGTCACATGGCTCCCAAAAGGCAGAGGCGCTCTGGAGGCACATCCCAACGACCGGCTTATGATGAGTCCAGATTCTAATCGGAACTGGCAGAGGACGACTTCAACGCCAAGGCTACAAAAACCTTTATCCATGAGATCCCGATTGATCGGGTAGCCCTCCGAGCCGAAAAAGTGGAGATGTATGAAGAAATACGGAGGCGGGAAATGGAATTCCTATTTGCTGATCCTGCACCAGTTAACAAGATGCTGGTTCGTAAATTTTATGCCAACTGCCCATTGAACTTGGGTAGGGAGGTGATTGTTCGGGGTATGGTGGTCAGTGCTCAAATTCAAACAATTCGCCGGGTGTTGCGGCTGCCTCCGTTCACCAGTGACGTCGACTATTACCATGACAGGCCGGGGGTGACATGGGAGGTCATGACGGATGTACATTGCACAGGGGGGCATCCCATTTGGATACGTGACCAAATAACCCTCAACTCTAACTCCTTCACTCACCTGGCCAAGTGTTGGTTGACTGTTATCTGTAGCAGGTTCCTGCCTTCTAGCAATACCACGGACGTGAACTTCAATAGGGCACTGTTGACTTGGTGCTTTGTGACAGGGAAGGATTTTGATGCGGCACGGATAATTGGAGATGAAATGGTCTTACGGGGCCTGCTGCTGACAAAGGGATTCTATTTCCCTTCCTTGGTGACCACATTGTGCTTGATGAGAAACACCCCTACTAACCCTGCTGATGGCGATTTGCCTCTCAGAGCAGCTTTCAAAGCTTCTAGCATCAGAGTGGGCAGGGGCACCCGCACCAAAATTGAGATTGATGATGAGGAGGATGATCCGGTCCCTGTTGCACCGTCCAGGAGGTCTGTTGACAGTGCCGGGCCCTCTCGGCGCCCCCATTCTGGAGCAGACCTATCACGCTCACAGTCCTCCCGGCCTATGCTGCGCTCCTTGGAGGAAGTGGTCGCGGATCTCCGCACCTCGGTGGATGGTCTACACACGCGGATGGACGCCATGTCACAGAGGCAGGCTAGATCTGAGAGTCGGTTTATGGCTTGGTTACGCGCATTGGGGAGGGCCTGCCATGTAGACCCCAGCACCGTCTCCGACTCGGATTGAGTCTCAGGGAAGTCTTCTCACCCTTCTGCTCTTTACTTTATTAATATGACATGGGGACATGCCATGATTTTAATTGTGGGGTGGGAGACTTGCTCTAACTGTGTATTGTAATGTATATAGATGTTGTTGTGTTGTAGCATTAGATGTGTTGTACATATGTGAGTGTGTTATATTAGGAGTAGCTGACTTGGCCCAACGACGGACACTTGTTGAAATAAAATAGTGGACACACTTCACCTGCATTCAAAGTGAAATTCAGCTTAGACTTTTAACTTTCTGGTGAAAAAAAAAGAAAGAAGAAAACTCACACTTGAGTTCTCACGCGCTTTGAGCTTGAATTTGGACAATTATAAAGAGCCATATTCTTGCTAATAACAGAAAACTAACAATTTCACCGAAGTAAAACAAGGCTTGCAACGTCCGCAGAGTCCTTTTTATAAGGCATAGTTGGGCGTGATCAGGTGGCTCATTGCATACTGGGGGTTCAGTTAGTATGGAGACCCATCGAAGGAGAATTGTAACTTTCTTATTATATTTGCTTTGATTTTAACTATATGCGATTGAACTTTATCTAACTTAAATTTTTTTTTTTTTGCAGGAAAAGGAAAAAAGAAGACTTGTGACTTATGCTGAGGTTTTTGAGGACAAACATATGAAAACGAAAAGGACGGTACAAGAGAATGGGTTGAGCCGCGTGCTTCAAGAACATATGTAAGCATCTTCTATTGATTTTACTCTTGTATATTTTTGTATTATGGTTTTTCTGTAGTTGTAATATTATTGCATCTTTTCCTAAATTTCTTTTGTTAAATTCAGTGTTTGGAATATAAAGAGTGCTAAGTATATGTCTTAAATAGAGGCTATAAGATTTAAGAACAAATACATATATTCATCGTGGTATTTGTAGTTCATTTGTTCGCAGTTTGATTGTCATCAAGAAACTGCTTTTTTGTCTTCCCATCCATCCTTGAGAGGAAAAAAAGGATGAGTATCCTGCACACTTCTAACAGATTATGAATTTATGATAAAGTGGCATATATTTGATGGTTATTGGTTGGAGAGGTGCCTCGGCACAGTGAAGGAATAACCACGAAGAGTTCAGAATTTGCTCTATTTTGGCTGGAAAGCAATTCTGTTTTGAGCCACTTTTCCTCCTGTTGTATATTCTGTGATGTGGTTATATGAACGGAAATCAAGAGGCAGATTATCCTATTTCGTTTAATGCCCTTTTGGGGGAGTTGGCTATTTTGCTTGAAATCTGTTTTTTGGTTATTTGCACACATTCTGACACACAAAAAATGAATTATATTATGTTTTATCGTGTATAGTTTCTGTATGTTTTATATCCTTTTTGGTCAGAAACTTCACTGCTCCTTCCTTGGTTTGCTCTGTGAAATTCTTTTTGTTGACTTACCGCTTTTGTTAATGTGATGCATTTTTTCTTTTCATGTCGCTTCGATGAGTTGCCTCGCCAGCATTATTACGCCTATTGCAGATTGTGTATTTTCTTTTCTTCTGTAAGATTGTGATTTGGTTGCCTCTGCTTATGGTTCTGTCCATGTTTATCTCTTGTATAGCATTCTTTGAGTTTCAAAATATACTTTACCTATGCATTTATTTTGCCTTAAGTATTCATGCTACTCAGTTGTTTCATTCACTGTAGTTTAAAATTTCCCTTTTAGAAGCTATGTTCAAAGACATCAAAATCATACCTTTAAGGTTCTGCTTGTGGAAACTTGAGTGCTATTTGGAATCACATAGTTTTTCATCTGCCTCTATCCCCTATAACTTGCTGCCTTTTAGAACCTTAAGTCTCTTTAAAAGGTTTCCTGTCTCAGTTCGGCTTTAGACATAACATATAAATTAGAATTTCTTATATCGCGGGCATTGTATTTTCTCTGGTGGAAACAATTAGGTCCTCATTTCTTAATGCTTAAAATATTCTTTCAGGAAGCCTATCAAAAAAATTTGGAGGAATGGGGTCAAAGTCAACCGATTACGAGGATGGTAGCTCAACCCAAGTGTTACTCAATGATGTAGCTTCAATATGGACGCAGGTGGTTGGTGGTGCAAAGAAAGGTAGAACCTATGGCGTTTGGATCGCAATATTCCGATAGATCTCCTAACGACATTACCTGTCGGGTATTTGAAGTTATTCGCGGGATGCACGAAGAGGTGGAAGCATTACGAAAAAGAGTTGAAGAGTTAGACGAGAGGAACGGAGAGAAATCGTGCAAATTTTAATAAATTGCGAAGTCCTAGTGGTGGAAACTTATGAGAATGCGTCAAGTTTGGATCTTTTGGAATGACGAACAATGGTGGGGATATTTATTTATTGTGGTTGTGATGTTCGAGACATTATTGTTTGTTATGGTTGGATGTTTTTAAGACTTGGTAAATAGATTAAGACTGGCTATGATAGTAATGCTTAAGATTTGATTAAATGGTGCTTTGAATATTAACTTGTGTTGTGATGTTTTAGTTACAAATGTTTATTTTTTCTTTAATTGTTTGTATTTATTGTTGTGTAGTGAAGATGGGATTAGTGGTTGGAATAGGTGGTTTGATTCTTTAGTTGCTATAATTTTGAATTGACAGGTGGGAATAGTGTTAATAGAAGTAATCTTAAAATAGTTTATGCTGCGGGTGTGGAAAGAATAGAGATGAAAAAATGATATTAATTAGAAAGAGTTGCGATTGCATGTAGTGGGAAAAATTAAAATAAATTAAAGAACTTTTTAGTATTTGTGACCGCATAGTGGTGGAAAAGGTTATTAAAGATGGCGATACTCCCCTCCGGTCCAAAATAAGTGTGATTTTTGTGGATGTTTTGGCGAGCACAGAAGTTAAGAGAATCCACCTTTTAGCATTAATTAGCAATGAATTGACCAATATTAACCTTTGACGTTCTCACGAGTGAAACAGCGTGCCTAACATTCCAACACCAATTTACTTAAGGACAATGTACGAAAAAAATAATTAACTGTCATTCCTTGAAATCTGAAGACAGCTGTATTTGGACCAACAAGAAAAAGGCAAAAAATCACTTATTTTGGACCGGAGGAGTAATGTTATATTGAGTTTTGCGAAGCGAAAGTAGTCGAAAAGTAATATAAAATTAAAAGATGTTGAATTAAAATATGTTTGCGACCGCGTCAAGTCGGACAATTGACAGGCATTTGTAAGTAGTTTATTATATTCCTGTTTTCTAACCGATGAGCGGCAAATATTAGGGACGAATTCGGTCCACAAACTATTCGGAGCCAGCTAATTTTGGCGAAGCGTGTATTTCGGTCTGATTGGTCGTAAATTAGCATTTTCTTGACCGCATTGTGACCGTTTTCACAGTCGGAACGGCTATTTCTAGTAGGATCTTCATCATATTTAAAGCCAACAATACTTTCGCACACAAAAATTTTCATATATCAATGCATGTAACAGTCAATAATCATTTCTATTACAGCATGACCAATATCAGAAGAAAAAGAAAACTTCTACACAGAAAGACTGTCGAACTGTCAGACCCGGATTTTTCCACCATCGGGAGTCGTGATGGCGCCTACCAAATGAGAGCTACAAGCCAATTTAATTATTTTTTCATTAATAAACGTAGTTCCTTTTAACAATTATCCGGCAGACAATACAAAACAACAACAATTAAAATAATAAGCGGAAGTCTCAATATTTAGGAAAAACTGATAGAATGCGGAAAATTTCAAGCAAAGGCCTCTCCCAAACTGGGTGTCACCATACTCACGGACTACTAAGATTTACTACATACAACCGTTTGAAAGAGAGTAACCACTTGTTCTGTCTCTGATATAGGATCTATCATATAATAAATGAGAGACATCCGGGCCTGCGGACACGCTTCTAACTATCTCGGCAACTCGGTAATCTGTTACTGGTCCCGATCTTACACTAATGTGTCCAGTGCCTGGAATCTTGTGCAAAAGAGCACAGAGTAGTCAGCACAACCACCCATGTGCTGTAAGATTGCCATCTAAACTATACGGAAGTAGTGACCAGGCTAAGACAGGACTACCATCATCAACCTGTACGTTATAGTATGTGTATCTACAACGAAAAATAACAAGAACAAAACATTTTTAAAATGGGAGGGAAAAAAAAGCGAGATCTTTCACTTATATACTCGTTGCTGGCGTGCAACCGATCCCACTTGAACGAAACAACAGAAAATCTAAATAGAAGTAGAGGACAACATACTCAATTATCAGCACAAACAGGTAAAAAAATCAAAGACAAGTGCACGGCATCACCCTTCGTGCTTTTATTCTCTGTCCTCACCAAGCAATTAGAATAGTAATAATGTTGCACGTGCATACTTCGCTACTTTATCTCTTTCCTCATATATAATCTCAATAGAATTTGGCACGGAATTAGTACAATGTGCGGCCGGCAATCCCCTTCGTTGTACACTCTTCCACAAAGCAATATGCACGCATCATCGTATTACTCTTCTACAATAACAAACAATGCACGGCATCAACCCTTCCGTGCTTGACACTCTTTCCTCACAATAACAAAAATGCACGTTATCCACCCTTCGTGCTTTCACTCTTCCTCACCCCCAAACAACAATCACAGAAGCAAGGGCAAGATGGATAAACAAATAATAATACGAAATCCGGCATGGAACACAATTAACACAATTAAATCCCGGCAAGGGTACAACTCAATATTATCTGCAACGTCCCGACAAGGTGTGAAGAATAAGATCAATAAAGCAACATTAGTATCCCGGCAAAGGAACAATTTAAATTCTCTTTCTCTTTCGTTACACTTTTATTTCAGTATCTCACTTTACACTTGAGCAATGATCCAGAAGGGGTTTTAATCATTGTCATATACTATTCACATGTGTGGAATATAACTTGAGCCAATGCTCCTCGATGTCTTTCATAGGTCACAATTTCCTTTTCACAAGCTTTTCACAACAAATAGGAATCATCACCAAGTGTTAAGAGAGAATACAAACGAATTCAAGATATTCACAATTTAAGACTCTACGTCATGCTAGACACCAACGTAAGATACTCGTCACCATGCCTATACCGTCGTACTCGACAAGAAACAATTAGCAAATAAGACTCAACTCTAGTCCCTCAAAGCTAGGGTAGACCAAACACTAACCTCAATGCCTTAATCAAACTCAAGCCTCATTATAGGCTTACTCTGCAGATGTCCCTCCAATCTCGTCGAATCTAGTCACCAAGTCACTTAATTCTTTAATAAAACACTAAATAAATCAATTTGATGCAGTTAAAATGATTTCCAACAGTTTTTCCCCAAAATTCCAAAAATCGCCCCGGGCCCCGTGTCAAAAACCGAGGTTCAAACCATAAACCCGGTTACCCATCCCCACAAACCCAAATATGTAATTTGTTTGAAATCCGGACCTATGACATTGAGGTCCAAATCCCCTAATTTTAGAAAACCTAAGTTCTACCAAAACCCCAATTTCACCCAATGAAAATTCTTATGATTTTAAGTTTGAAAACATGTTAAATATGTTAAGATTGGAAGAAATGAGTTAAAAACCAACTACAAGTGATTGGAAGAAGTCTTGTTTCATGGAAATCGCCGCAAAGAGGTTTGTGTTTTGAAAGGAATGGTTAAAATGACTCAAAATTTCGGCTGAAGTGTAAAATATGCAGGCCTTCAGATGTGGGAAATGCGAAGGGGGTTTCGCTATTTGACGAACCCGTACGGTAATGGGAAGAATGCTTGAGGTCTTGTGGTTCGCATTATTTGCAACATACTAGCCATTTGGAGAACAGTCGCATTTGCGAACTTCTAGGTCCAGCATTTGCGAAGAATGGCCTTTCGCAATTTGCGAAGCACTATTGGGTCCTACTCGCATTTTTGCGACCACAAAACGACTCAGTGGCCCCCTTTCCTCGCAATTTGCGATGCGCAGGCCTCGCATTTGCGAGCTTCGTAATTGCGAGAAACTGCTTCGCAATTTGCGAAAATTGCAGAACTGAATGCAAGTTTTTCCTTAGTTCAAAATGCACTCCGACACCAATCAAAACTCACCGGAGCCCTCGGGGCTTCCAAACCAAAATATGCACACAGGCTCCAAAAGATATCCTACGGACTTATCCGTGTTGTTCACGATCAAATGGCCAAAATAACATCAAAAACCAATGAATCAAACTCAAATCACAAGTTTTTCCTCCAAACCTCATAAACTTTTTCAAATTTAGAGTTTTTCAAGGCCTGAAACACGTCAAACAACGTCCGATTTCGCCAAACTTTAACAGAAAGCGCTTAAACCAGTATTATAAGACTTGTACCTGGCGCCGGACAAAATACGGGCCCGAATAATCACAAGTCTTTAATCATTAATTTCAATTTCATTTTCCTTAATCATGTTCCAGAAAAAATTTCTACACAATAAACTTCATTTCTGGGCTTGGGACCTTGGATTTCGATTCCCCGGCATACGCCCAAAGTCCCATTATTTTCCTACGGACCCTCCGGGAACCATCAAAATCACTCGGTCCGGGTCCGTCTTACCCCAAAGTATTTTTGAACGAAGTCAAATTTATTCAATTTATATCAAAAGTTTAGCATTACTTCTCACAGAATTCATAATTTAAGGCTTCGGGCTACGACGCCGGACTGCGCACGAAATCGAGCAGACCCCAAATGAGTTCCAAGTCCTCGGAAGGCACGGAATGAATAAGAGAAACGAGGTGATGACTTTGGGTCGTCACCAACAAATACGTATATATGTTTATATT
>NW_017676943.1:13312-19659 GCF_001879085.1 Nicotiana attenuata
AGTATCTACTGGACTTCAGGATTTTAGGAGCTGAAATTTATTTAGTATTTGCTAAACTTCAGCTCCTAGAGGATGCACTTCAATGCTTAGGTCCTTGTAATGACCCGACCCGTCGTTACGGGAGTTACCGCCCCGTTTTCCCCGTTTTATGCTTCTATATGTTTCATTATATGTGTTTGGAGAATTTGAAGTAATTCGGATAGAGTTCGGTTAGAAATGAGACAATAAGTCTCTTTACGAGAAGGTTAGTTTGGAAAAGTCAACCGAATGTTGACTTATGAGTTAGAAGGCTCAGGATGGATTTCTGATGATTCGACTAGTTTCGGGGGATGATTTGTGACTTAGGAGCGCAATCGGAATTGAATTTGGAGGTCCGGTGTAGAATTAGGCTTGAATTGGCTAAGGTTGGATTTTGGCGAATTCCGGATGGTAGGTGAGATTTTGATCCGAGGGTCGGAATGGAATTCCGAGAGTTGCAGTAGCTCCGTTAGGTGATTTTGGATATGCGTGCAAAGTTTCAGATCATTCGGAGGTATTTAGGTCGGGTTTTAGATCAAATGCAAGTTTCGGAAGTTTTAGTTTAACTTAGGCTTGAATCCGTGGTAATTCGATGATTTTGGTGTTTATGATAGTGTTTTTATGTTACGAGCAAGTTTGAATGAAGTAATAGAACATATCTGTGCATTTGGTTGAGGTCCCGAGGGCCTCGGGGTGATTTCGGATGGCTAACGGGGAGTTTTGAACATGAAAAAGTGCATCAGAAATTGCAGAGGAATTTTCCTCTATGCGATCGCGTAGGTATGCCTGCGATCGCATAGAAGGTTCAGAGGGGGATGAAGATTTGCTCTATGCGATCGCGTATAGGGGTCTGCGATCGCATAGGTTGAGGAGATTGGGCAGTGCGGTCGCGTGGGAAGTAATGCGATCGCGTAGAAGGGGGAGACAGTGCTATGCGATCGCATGGCCTGTCCTGCGATCGCGTAAGAGGAATTGAGGGCCTGGAAATTTTGGCCTATGCGATCGCATAGGGGTCGCTACAGTAATCTGGCAGAATGTTTAAAACCCTTATATCCGCGACCCACATTATTTTTCCACCATTTTTACTCCGCCAAGAGAGCTTTTTGAGCGATTTGAAGAGGGTTTTCAACGGGTATTGATTTGAGATAAGTCTCTTGACTAGAAAACACCATTTTATGGAAGAATCAACACTCAAATTCATGAAAGTTGGTAGAAATTGTGAAGAACTAGGGCTTGATTTTTGAAAACGAATTTTTAGGATTTGAAAGGCCATTTGAGCTCCGTTTTCGGTAAACTTTATATGTACGGACTCGTGGCGAGACGAGGAATCCGTTGGTGTGATTTTCGGAATTTTTCGAGAAGTGGGCCCGGGGCTCAGGTTTTACCAACTTCGTGAAGTTTAGTACTTTTCGAGTATTTTTGATTGGGTTATGTTTCTTTAACCCATATTTATGTATTCGTTGTGATTTTGACTAGATTCGACGCGCGAGGAGGTCGAGACGAAAGGAAAAGGCATTGCGGACCATTCTACGGCCGGTTAGAGGTGAGTAGTTGGTGTATATGATGGCCTGAGGGTTTGAAACCCCGGCTTATCACATTGAGACGCTATTGTAGGGCGTGACTCGCACCCCGTGGCAGGTGCAGGATTGGTTATGACTGGGGATTGTGACTTGGTCCATCCCGAACAAGAATGTTTCGATATTGGCGACTGATACGCACCCTGTATTGAATATATCTGGGCTTATTGCCGTGTTTGGGGCCTTGTGCCGATCTGTAGCATCCTTAGAGGATGAATGTCATTGTGATAGCATGCTTTGTATAATCATTGATCTCAGTCTTGTGTTTAATCACTGCTATGAAATGCTAAGTCACTTTTCCTGAAGTTAAATATCTAAAGTATATTCTTCTTAATAAATTGGAAATTGGGAAATTAATTGAATCTGTTACTTGACTCATATGCATATTGTGGACTGAGTATGGATCGGGCTGCACGCCGCAGCGAATGGTATGATTATATTGCGCTTGGGCTGAAGGAGTCCCTCCGGAGTCTGTACACACCCCCAGTGAGCGCCGTCGACGTTAAATGGATCGGGCTGTACGCCACAGCGTGTTCATGTGCATTGCATTGCATCCTTACATTTTACTTGACTGTTATATTTGAGGTTGTTTTGCTGTTGGTTCGTATTAAGGTGTCGGACTGTTAGTTTTAGCTTTGCTTTGTTGCATTTCGTGGATTTCTTATCTTCAGACATTTTATATGCTTATTACTCACTGAGTCAGTAGTACTCACCCCTACTCCCTGCACCTTGTGTGCAGATTCAGGTGTACCGGAGGCTTAGCTGAGCAGTCTTTGTTTTCCAGAGCTTATCAGAGTTGTTGAGGTAGCTGCTTGACGTTCGCAGGACCTGACTACTCTTCCTATTTCAGTTTTATTTATATATATATACATTTCCAGACTTGAGTATTTTCGTTCAGATATTGTTATTCAGATTGTTTTAGAGGCTCTAGACTCGTGACCCCAGATCTTTTGGGAGTGTTTTTATCAGACTTCGTATTTCTCAGTATTATTCTTCGATAAATATTGGATTATTATTCTAAAACTATTGTATTCTCCTTAAATTGTCGGTTTTGAGGTTTACGGTTGATTTGGGAACGATTGTGGTCAGGCTTGCCTAGCAATTGTGTTGGGCGCCACCACGACCAGGTTTGGGGTCGTGACAGTCCTTCTGGGTAATATTCCAAGCAGTCAACTTGAACTTCTTGTCGTCCTCTTGTTGCTGATATTGCTTCATTCAATTTACTTGCGTGGCGAACTACTTGCTTCATCCTCTGCAACACCACATAACATTCTATTTGGATTAGATCAACAATCAAAATCAATAATATCACCTTATCTTTATATTCTCCATTTTACAAACTAAACTCGTTCCAAAATACTTGACATTTAAAATAAAAACAAGGAGCACTTATTGTTATTTTTCCTCAAACTTACATGTACTATTTCAATTAGTGTAGCGTTAACTAAGTGAGATATTGAAGAGAGATATATTCTACTAAAAATCTTCTTGAAGGTGTGCAAAAACATTAAAAGAGCTGAAGAAGGAGGAGAAGAGAAGAAGAAGAAGAAGAAAACGAAGGAGGAGAAAGAGGCATGAAATTATTTAAAAAGTGGGTACAAATTAAAACTTTTTTAAAAAGTGGGTATAGGTTAAATGGAGGCGACCAAATAGGGCACCCGTGCAATTTTTACGAGGAGTAAGAGGGTGTTTTTCTAAGCTTATAAGCTGGTCAAACTAGCTTATCAATATTTTTCGGCTTATCTACGCATTTGGTAAAGTTAAAAGTGAAAAGTGCTTTCGGATTTGGAAAGCAAGGAATGAGGCACTGTGGAACAAAGCAGTACCTATACCAGGAAAAGTATGGCAAGAAATTAAGGAAGGGAGCAGGTATAGAATTCAGGAAATACGAAATAGTAGGAAGAATAGAAAAGAAATAGATAGGATATTGGTAGAGATATAGAGGATATATAGAATAAGATTAAGGAGTTGAGCTCATAGGCTCAACATGGATACCGGATTGTAAATGGTTTTTGTACGGGGGAGATAAATAAATTTTTTTCTTTTACCCAAAAAAAAAGTGCTTATAAGTCAAAAATAAGCTAAAAGCCATAAGCTAGTCACCCCCAGCTTATGAATTTTTAGCTTATAAGCACTTTAAGTTTGTCCAAGATTTTTACTATTTTATCCTTAAAATATTCTTTTTTAGAACAAAACTCTCACATCAATAATCACTACCTCAAGTATTGTTTCACCCCCTCCCCCCCTCAAGTCTGCGATTCTCATTGACTCTTTAAGATAAGCAAATTCTCTATTCCTTTGCATATTTGTATCTATGTGAATGTGTATTAATTTTTGAACTATATGTAATAAATGAGGATATAATAACCCATATTCTTTTATACACTTGTTAATTGTGAGACTAGATAATTAATTTTATTTATAGATATTGAGTCAAATATTAAGTGAGTTTGAGGAAATTTATTATAATATATAAGATAGTTTATTAAATAAGTGATTAGAGGGCCTAATTTATAATTAGGTATACTAGTGAGCAACATTAATAATTTTAAATAATA
Source organism: Nicotiana attenuata (assembly GCF_001879085.1). Taxonomy (NCBI): domain Eukaryota; kingdom Viridiplantae; phylum Streptophyta; class Magnoliopsida; order Solanales; family Solanaceae; genus Nicotiana; species Nicotiana attenuata. The sequence continues at coordinate 17,466 of NW_017676943.1, forward strand.
ATAAGGATGAAAAAATACGGGCCTTAACCTTATGCTGCGTTAATTAGGATTTAGGGATTGTATCGTTTTATGAATATAACGTTTCGATAGATTGTATTATTTCTTGTTGTCAAATAATATTTTGTTGTTTGGTTTTGTTGTGTCATACTGTACTGTAACTGATAAGTTTACTAAACTACCGTTAGTTGTTTTAAATATTATCAAGAATTACACATAAAGTAGTTAGAATTGGAGTTAAAAATAAATATTATGCAGCTAATTGGAGATAAAGTAATTAGATTGGAGTTAAAAACCAAAGTAGAAGAAAGAACAAAACAAAAAGAAGGCAAAACATATACCTGACGTTGGAGTTGGAAGCGGCAGAATGAAAAAATGAATGAACATGTAGGTTATAGGTTAGGAGATATGGATTAAAATAAAAAAGGTTAAAGGGAAAAATAGAATTATAAAGTAATAAGTTAGGGCATAATTGGAAAGAAAAATAGGAAAAAATCTCACCATACGAAATTGGATGTTTCAAAAATGGGACATTTTATTGTTCCGAAACAATGGATTTAACAACACAATTCAACCAATTTTAACTAAACAATCAAAACAAACATTGTTTTGAAATAATAATACAATACTATACAATGAGCAACAACCATCCAAACAAGTTGTAAAGGTGATAATTGAAGTGCCACATCGTGGCCAACTCTAACTTATAAGTATTATAGTACCAAGCATAATGCCCAAAGCATTAATATTTTATGTTTCTTATTAGAAGACATCAAGTATATATAAAAGATATTTTAACCTTAAATAAAACTCAAAATGATATAGTACTAATTATAAAGAAGTATTTCTCTCTATATCTCAGCTAGTTATAGAAACTTTCAAATTAACAGCTTGCTTGGCCAAGCTTTTTTTTGAGGCGAAAGTGTTTTTTTGGGTTAAAATTGCTTTTTTTTTTTTTTTGTTGTAAAAAAAATTAAGGTGTTTGGCCAAGCTTTTGAAAGGAAAAAAAATGCTTTTGAGGAGAAGCAGAAGCAGTTTTTGAGAAGCAGAAAAAATTAAGTAGCTTTATCTAAAATACTTTTTTGAAAAACACTTTTGAGAAAAATACACTAAGAAACACTTTTTAAAGTTTGGCCAAACACTAATTGCTACTCAAAAGTAATTTTCAAATTAAAACTTAGAGCCATATATCACTGATCTTGAATATTGAGGAATTACTTTCAAGAACCGGCTTCGAGTTAGTTTTCCAAACAAGTTTAATTCCAATGTGCACATGCTTCAACTTCTCATATGAGTCTACCAATTAAGTGAACACACCCTATCAGAAAAGTAGATGCAACGTTTGTAGCGCGGCGACGTTTCAGGCTTCCAAGCAAAGATGCTTTCTTCAAAACCAAAAGCTGCCACCGCTTCATTATTTAGGTCTTCAAACCATGCACGCATTGAAGCGATTGTGTCTTCCTTTGCTTTTTTTTTTTTTTTTTTCTTTAAAGGGTAAATATGTAATTTGACTTTTAAGTTTAGGGGTTCATGCTTTTAATATAACTAGTCTACGAAAAATGCATACGGACAGTAATAAACTTTTAATTATATATACTATTGAATTTGTACACGGTATGAAATTAGTTTCTTAAGATAAATAAAAAAAATACAATATATCGTAAAACCAAATCTTAAATAATGTTTTGAAAAAATATAAGACGACAAATTGAAACTAAATATTCTGGAATCACAAAGTTATGTGATTAAAGTTGCAAAATAATTACATTTAAAATAAGTTTAGGGGGGTAACAGGATTCCCGTAAAGAAAAAGTGTGTAGTTGGGAATCCGGTTATAGGTCAGGGGGTACTTATGCATTTTCCCAAAAGTATAATTAATTCCACCTAGTAACTATTTCTTCAGGCATGAGTCTTGGTTTTAGTCCATAGTGTACACATTTTTCCTTACATGCATTTAATCTAGCGCTTCTATTATTTTCTTGAATTACACAAACTGCTCTCCTAACTAAAGTGACTTCATCTTTAAATAATTATAGGCCACTCTTCACAATCAAGTTATAAATATGACATGCACATCTAACATCGAAATATTCAAGGAAGTGGTGGGTGTAGATTGCGATTTTAATATTGTAATAGTCAGCATTGTTGTTAGAAGTCGTTATCAAATTGACATACACTAAAACTTTTTTCGGCAAAG
>NW_017676943.1:23306-26452 GCF_001879085.1 Nicotiana attenuata
ACTTAATTTCACCTGAAGATCCATCTATTCTCATATTTTATGCTAGAGACTTTATAATACAGTTTTTTAAGGATAAAAAAAAATAGACCGAAACAATTAGCAAACATAAATTCCTAAATATAAGTTTCGATCTGGAGAGTAGAGAAAAAATCAAAAGGGTATAACTAAATCCCTTGATTGATGTAACGACCCGACCCGTCGTCTCATGAGTTACCGCTCCGTTTCCCCCAATTTTATGCTTCTTCATGTTTCATTATCAGTATTTGGTGTGTTATAGTTGATTTGGATTGGTTTTGGTAGAAAATGAGACACTTAGTCTCTTTCAAGAAGGCTTAAGTTGGAAAAGTCAACCGGACGTTGACTAATGAGTTAGAGGGCTCGGATGCAATTTCCGGTGATTCGGTTAGCTTCGGGGGATGATTTGTGACTTAGGAGTGCAATCGGATTTGATTTTGGAGGTCCGATGTAGAATTAGGCTTGAATTGGCGAAGTTAGTATTTTGGCGAATTCCGGTTGATGGTTGAGAATTTGATCTGAGGGTCGGAATGGAATTCCGAGAGTTGTTGTAGCTTCGTTAGGTGATTTTGGATATGTGTGCAAATTTTCAGGTCATTCGGACGTCGTTTGGTCGGGTTTTTGATCGAAAGTGCATTTCGGAAGTTTTTGAAGAAACTTAGGCTTGAATCCGATGTGATTTGATGGTTTTAGCGTTGTTTGATGTGTTTTGATGATTGGAACAAGTTTGAATGATTTTATAGGATATGTCCGTGCTTTTGGTTGAGGTCACGGGGGCCTCGGGTGTGTTTCGGGGTGGTTTCGGATCATTTTGGAGAAATTTGATATTGCTGGTTCTGGTGTAACACTGTAGCATCGCAAATGCGAAGGTTATTCTGGGAATTGCGAAAACACTGTAGCTCCGCAAATGCGAAGGTTTTGCTGGGAATTGCGAAAACACTGTAGCTCCGCAAATGCGAAGGTTTCGCTGGGAATTGCAAAAACACTGTAGCTTCGCAAATGCAAAGGTTTTGCTGGGAATTGAGAAAACACTGTAGCTGGGCAGAAGGATTATTTCATCCGCGAAGCTTGGTCCATTTTCCTCCATTGTTGAACATCTTGGGAGCTTTTTGGGAGCAATTGAAGATGGTTTCGACTGGAGTTTGTTGGAGGTAAGATTTTTGAGTTAAAAACATTATTATTATGTGAAATTTACCTAGAAATTCATGGAATTAAGCCTAAAAAATTGATGAACTAGGGCTTGAGTTTTTGATATTTCAAATTGGGATTTGATAGGTCATTTGAGCTCGGATTTGGGAGTTCTTGGTATGTATGGACTCGCGGCGAGACGACGAATCCGGTAATGTGAATTTTGTAATTTTTCGAGAAGTGGGTCCGGGGCTCGGGTTTTGCTAGTTTCGAGATTTCTGCTATTTCTTGGCTGTTTTCGATTGGGTATTGTTCCCTCGGCATGTTGTGATGTATTCGCTCTGATTTTAATCAGATTCGGCGTGCGAAGAGGTTGATGTGAAAGGCAAAGGCATAGCGAGCTAGACTTGTGGCCGGCTTGAGGTGAGTAATAGATGTAGATGATGACCTGAGGGTTAGAAACCCCGGTATATCACATTGTGACGCTATATTGAGGCGAGACACGTACTCTATGACGAGTGCGGGGTCGATTGTGACTGGGGATTGTGACCTAGTCCGTTCCGATTGATGTTCGTACTGTGTTCTTGACTAGAAATTGTTTGGTAATCATCCTACTTGGATTTTATGAATATGTTTGGGGCTTTGTGCCTATCATTTGCATCCTTCAGGGATCCTTATTACTTCTTCCATGATGCTTAGCATATTTCATGATATCAGTCCTGAGTTAGACACTGCCTCGAAATGTTTAGTAAATAAATAAAGGTTTGAACACTTAGCTCTATAATTCCTAATAATTGAAACTAAAAATGAACAATTTGACTGTGCCCGAGTGGCTTGCATGCATATATATATCTGGACTGAGTGTGGATCGGGCTGCACGCCGCAGCGAATGCTACGATGATATTGCGCTTGGGCTGTAGGAGCCCCTCCGGAGTCTGAACCCCCACAGTGAGCGCGGGTACCCAAATGGATCGGGCTGCGCGCCGCAGCGGTCATGTGCATTGCATTGCATTCATGCATTTATACCTATTTGTCTTACTTGTCCTGGTATTGTTGTTGTTCCACCGTTTTATGTGCTGAATCGCTGATTATAGCTTTATATTGTAATATTTCGGAATTTCTTACTTTCAGCCATTATATATGTTTATTACTCACTGAGTTGGAAGTACTCACTTTACTCCCTGCACCTCGCGTGCAGTTGCAGGTATCGTTCACCCGGTAGCGGGTTATTAGCGGATTGAAGGTATTGTTATTGTAGCTGAGCAAGGTGACCACCAGCGTTTGCGGCACCGGATGTTGTCTTTTGTTTTCCAGAAATTTTACTTGTATATATTTATTGGCCTGTAGTTGTGTTAAGGTTTCCTTAGATGCTCGTGACTTGTGACACCCCGATCGGGTAGTAGTTAACAATTTCTAATGCCATTAAGTTGTATCTTCTATTCATTTATGTTTAATAATTGTTAGTGAAAGGATTTGGGTTAGTTGGCTGGCCTTGTCTTCACGAGAGGCGCCATCACGACCGGGTATGGGAATTGGGTCGTGACAGTTGGTATTAGAGCCTAGGTTACTAGGTCTCACGAGTCATGAGCAGGTTTATAGAGTCTCGCGGATCGGTACGGAGACGTCTGTATTTATCCTCGAGAGGCTGCAGAACCTTTATGAAAACTTCCCATTCTTGGAATTCTTATCGTGCGTACTTGATTCAGCTTGAGATATAACTCTTGAAATTCCTTCCACACGTCTGTATGCGCACGTGAGCGCTCAGTATTATATGTGCCTTCATGGTTTGTGATTCCCCGATCGAGGGGCGAGATGTAATCTTCGTGAGTATGTTGGGCCAGTCTGGAGGACTTGAGGCCGGAATTTGCCTATGGCTTGAGCATTGAAGTGCAGATCGTGTGAGCAAGTGTTTTGAACTTATATGTTCAGTATTGCCCCTATTAGCCGGAATGGCAGTTTGGTATTCATGTGATGAGTATGTTAGTACTATGAGTATGTAATTA
>NW_017676943.1:27432-29706 GCF_001879085.1 Nicotiana attenuata
TTAAAGTACATAAAAACTTTGCCGGAATATAAACGTACGGGTTTGAAGTATATAAAAACTTTCACCATTGTTACGTGTTGTATGTTTGGTTTGGTATTCAGTTTGAAGATATCAAAACTTCACTGATTTAACAAAGTTCTGTTGTGTTTCCAAACTCTACAGAAAAGATGTCGAACGAAAACTAAACTAATGGAAATATTGTGGGAACGGGAGCTACTGTTACGAGTGTTGCTGCCTCGTCAAGCCGTTCTACTCCTGCTCATGCTATGGCACCAGCAGAAAAACCCGAAAAGTTTTCCGGTCCGTGTACCTCATAGTAAAACACAGTCCATTCCTTATGAAAAGTGAAAAGGAAGGAAGCCCAGCTTGAAATACTTCAAAGTGTGGGGGTGCTTAGCTAATGTACAAGTTCCTAAACCTAAAAGGCTTAAGATAGGTCCAAAAACGGTGGATTCTGTATTTATTGGATATGTTACCAATAGCAAGGCATATCGTTTTCTGGTTCATAAGTCAGAAAATCCTGAGATTCACGTTAATACGATAACAGAATCAGATAATGCTGAATTCTTTGAAACTATTTATCCGTATAAAAAGGAAAGTAAAGTGACCTACCAAAAGTTAAAACGATCTCGGGAGGAAATAACAGATGGTATGCCTAATGAGGAAAATCCGAGAAGAAGTAAACGTCAACGGACATCTACTTCATTCAGCCCAGATTTTCTGACTTTTCTGTTAGAAAATGAACCTCGTACCTTCAAGGAAGCAATGTTTTCATCAGAAGCACAATATTGGAAAGAAGCGGTCAATAGTGAAATAGAATCCATATTGAGCAACCATACATGGGAATTGGTTGACCTTCCTCCAGGTAATAAAACATTGGGTTCTAAATGGATTCTCAAGAAGAAAATGAAAGACGATGGTACTATTGACAAACACAAGGCAAGACTTGTTGTCAAAGGATTTAGACAGCGAGAAGGTCTTGACTATTTTGACACATACTCGCCGGTAACAAGAATTACATCCATTCGGATGCTATTAGCGTTAGCCGCCTTGTATGATCTTCAAATCCATCAAATGGATGTAAAAACAGCCTTCTTAAATGGTGATTTAGAGGAAGAAATCTACATGGACCAACCTGAAGGGTTTGTGGTTCCGGGAAAAGAAAAGAAGGTGTGTCGACTTGTTAAGTCTCTTTATGGACTGAAACAAGCACCCAAACAATGGCATGCGAAATTTGACCAAACAATGTTGTCAAATGGTTTTAAGATTAATGAATGTCATAAATGTGTTTACATTAAGAACGTTCCAAATCATATAGTCATTGTTTGCTTATATGTTGATGATATGCTAATAATGAGCAAAGACATTGCCGACATTCAAGCTGCTAAGCGCATGCTTGCTAGTAAGTTTGATATGAAAGACTTAGGAGTTGCCGATGTAATTCTAGGAATTAAAATCCAGAGGACTCCTCAAGGTCTAGCTTTGTCTCAATCACATTACGTGAAAATTGTGACGACCCGACCCGTCGTCTCATGAGTTACCGCTCTGTTTCCCCCAATTTTATGCTTCTTCATGTTTCATTATCAGTATTTGGTGTGTTATAGTTGATTTGGATTGGTTTTGGTGGAAAATGAGACACTTAGTCTCTTTCAAGAAGGCTTAAGTTGGAAAAGTCAACCGGACGTTGACTAATGAGTTAGAGGGCTCGGATGCAATTTCCGGTGATTCGGTTAGCTTCGGGGGATGATTTGTGACTTAGGAGTGCAATCGGATTTGATTTTGGAGGTCCGATGTAGAATTAGGCTTGAATTGGCGAAGTTAGTATTTTGGCGAATTCCGGTTGATGGTTGAGAATTTGATCTGAGGGTCGGAATGGAATTCCGAGAGTTGTTGTAGCTTCGTTAGGTGATTTTGGATATGTGTGCAAATTTTCAGGTCATTCGGACGTCGTTTGGTCGGGTTTTTGATCGAAAGTGCATTTCGGAAGTTTTTGAAGAAACTTAGGCTTGAATACGATGTGATTTGATGGTTTTAGCGTTGTTTGATGTGTTTTGATGATTGGAACAAGTTTGAATGATGTTATGGGATATGCCCGTGCTTTTGGTTGAGGTCCCGGGGGCCTCGGGTGAGTTTCGGGGTGGTTTCTGATCATTTTGGAGAAATTTGATATTGCTGGTTCTGGTGTAACACTGTAGCATCGCAAATGCGAAGGTTATTCTGGGAATTGCGAAAACACTGTAGCTCCGCAAATGCAAGGTTTTGCTGGGAATTGCG
>NW_017676943.1:33600-36736 GCF_001879085.1 Nicotiana attenuata
TGTGCAATGGAATTTGGGGAGAGTTCTTGATAAGTTTTTACCGTGGTTTAGAGACGTATAAAATTGCCTATGGGGCATGCGAAGCATGGAATGTGTAATGATTTCTCTTCTTGATGGGATTGATGGAGAGTTCTTGACTAGTGGAGTACGTAGATGTTTGTGGTTAGGAAGGGAGATGGAGTTCTCATGTTATACTAGTGTGGTATGGTATATGCGATATGTGGTGGAGGATTGGGATTTGTGTGTGTAAGGTTACGGTTCTGTTCATAATGGAAAGTCATTAAATTCTTAAGCAGCACGGGCAGCTGCAGGTGATTAAAGAATCGATCTTCAAATGATTAAGGAAAATGGTATTGCCAACCATAGTGATTCGACGGGGGTATATGTTCCAGTAAAAGGGCAATATGATGTAAACTGATAATACTTCGGTAGTGTTGCGGCATTTGGGATCGACTGTTGATATCTGAGTTTGTTTGATGGCACAGGGAAACTTTAGAATACCTTTCGTGGGATGATTGGGTACTTGAGGTGTGATATGTATTCGTACGGCGCAATTTGGGATCAGGTATAGTGATTTGTGTGCTATATGGAGTTAGAGACTAGGAGTTCTCGTGTTCAGGCTATGCAGTTATTGTAAATCGTGTGTATCGGCACCGTCTAGCGGTTATTGGGAATTAGAGGTCCGAGTGGATCTTTCTTTGCTTGGTATGCCAAATTTTGGATATGATATTGGATTGTAGGCTGGTTGTCTCAGTGTTGGGTTATTCTAGACTATTGTGCTACGGGCTAGGCCAGAAATGCCACGGGTTGAGCGGCAAGGTGCATTGGATTATGTTCTTGCAGAGTGGTATATATTTCAAAAGATGCAGCGGACGACTGAGAAGGATTGCTTTTCTTAATGGGGCATTCGTGATGGATGTCAGTGCAGAGGTTTCTACCATTGATTCAGTTCCGGTATTGAGCGACTTTTCGGATGCGTTTTTTTGTGGCCGGGCATGTCGCCGGGTGAGATGGCGGATTTCGGTATTTATTTGGTGCCGGGCACCATATCGTACGGCTCTGGCAGGAGTTATAGTAGTGGAAGGAGCAGCTTCAGGCTTCTTGGTACTGAGTTCGTTTGTGGCTACGTATTTAGCTTGAGTTAGCTTGGTTAGTCTTGAGTTGTATTGTTGAGGGACAGGTGGATTCGATCGTTATTGAACTTGTTAGTGATCTGGGGAGATCTATGAGTTGCTTTTTCTGTGCTGTGAGGCGTTATGATTTGTTGGTTATGGGCACACGTGGTGCAGATATATTGGGGATTCATAGTGGAAGTCGAGCGGGAAGAGTAATCGGATGTTGCTCGGTAAATGGAGTATGAGTTATGACCTATCAGGTGGCGTGTCGTATGTTGTTTATTTCACCGTGGGTGCAATGAATTGCCTTGGTTTCAGACATCAAATTGTGTGTGGCTGTCGAATTTTGATCATAGTGTCTTGAGGTGCTCCATGTGTAACAGTGTTTGGATAGGATCGCGCATTGTAGCGAGGCTGCATTGAGTTATGACCTTTCGGGGTAGATTCAGGTGTTCTATTTCTATGATGTGAGACGGGGTCTCAGCCTTGTGTTGTGATGATACTGATGAGCTTGAAGTACAGCTCTTTTGTTTGAGTTATTTTCATGATTTGAGTATATTTAGGTCGTTTCTTGTTGGTACGTGTATTATGCAAGTTGTGGCTTAGGCCTATATTGAGGTATCATATCACCAGAGTGGTGTGTTGGATTCGAGGTGATCCTTAGAGTCATTAATGAATACGAACAGAATTGATTGCAGCTTGTTAGAGAGATAATATCAAGGTATGGCCCGGAAATCTGTTCTGATATTAGTCAAAGGAAAGTGGCTTCATGAATGGTTGATTTGAGGAATGGTTACGGTTTATCGCGTGTTTCATTTGTTGTTGGCAGTATATGGAAGTGTTGGAATAAGACTTTAGCTAATAAAAGGTTTTCTATCGGTATTTGGTTATTGTGGGCAACTGCTGTGAATAGAAGTTATCGTTTCGAGTGCTTGGATTATGTGGTATATCATATGATTTCATCTGAGGTTGCAAGTATGGGTTATTACAGCTGGTTCGGGACTATTCAAAGTATAGGAGTGAGGTTTTGATCGTATTGATGGTTTCAGAAGTGAAAAGGTAGTTCTATGATTTATGGGCTAGGCTGGATTGGGTAATTTCAGCTATGTTGCGTTGTCAGACCTATATGAGATAGGGTGACGTGGGATCACCCCGGGTATATGCTTGGTAAAGTTATTCAGCTATTGGTTGGCTTCTAGAGCAACTCTGGGTACGCTCGAGGACGAGCGTTTGTTTAAGTTGGGGAGGATGTGACGACCCGACCCGTCATCTCATGAGTTACCGCTCCGTTTCCCCCAATTTTATGCTTCTTCATGTTTCATTATCAGTATTTGGTGTGTTATAGTTGATTTGGATTGGTTTTGGTAGAAAATGAGACACTTAGTCTCTTTCAAGAAGGCTTAAGTTGGAAAAGTCAACCGGACGTTGACTAATGAGTTAGAGGGCTCGGATGTAATTTCCGGTGATTCGGTTAGCTTCGGGGGATGATTTGTGACTTAGGAGTACGATCGGATTTGATTTTGGAGGTCCGGTGTAGAATTAGGCTTGAATTGGCGAAGTTAGTATTTTGGCGAATTCCGGTGGATGGGTGAGAATTTGATCCGAGGGTCGGAATGGAATTCCGAGAGTTGTTGTAGCTTCGTTAGGTGATTTTGGATATGTGTGCAAATTTTCAGGTCATTCGGACGTCGTTTGGTCAGGTTTTTGATCGAAAGTGCATTTCGGAAGTTTTTGAAGAAACTTAGGCTTGAATCCGATGTGATTTGATGGTTTTAGCGTTGTTTGATGTGTTTTGATGATTGGAACAAGTTTGAATGATGTTATGGGATATGCCCGTGCTTTTGGTTGAGGTCCCGGAGGCCTCGGGTGAGTTTCGGGGTGGTTTCGGATCATTTTGGAGAAATTTGATATTGCTGGTTCTGGTGTAACAAAGTAGCATCGCAAATGCGAAGGTTATTCTGGGAATTGCGAAAACACTGTAGCTCCGCAAATGCGAAGGTTTTGCTGGGAATTGCGAAAAC
>NW_017676944.1:0-697 GCF_001879085.1 Nicotiana attenuata
ATTCCATGATTGTTTTCACAAAAGTTAAAGTTTTTTTTAACATTTTTAATTTAGGCTTCTAAGCCAAGAACCAAAAGTTCTAAATCAACCCGAAATCTTCTGGAGTGAAACAATCAACCTCGTAAGTCATAAAGCCAAATTACACATGTATGAACCATCAAAAGGGAAAACATGATGCAAATACACGAAACAACTGGTCGGGTCATTACACTTCTGGAGTTGCTCGTGAAAGGGTTTATCAGGTTGCGTATGTCATCTTGGGGTACATTAGTGTTGTTTGTGAAGAAGAAAGATGAAATTATATAGATGTGCATTGACTATGGCCAGCTGAACAAAGTCACCATTAAGAACAAGAATCGTTTGCCGCGTAATGATGAATTATTTTATCAGCTTCAGGGTGCTAGAGTGTTCTTAAAGATCGACCTAAGGTCTAGGTATCACTAGTTGAGGATTCGTGTTTCAGATGTTCCAAATATGACCCTTTAGATTTGATATGGGCACTATGAGTTTGTACTGTTATCTTTCGGCAGGACTAATGTTCTGGCGGGCTTTAGGAATTTGATGAATCAGTGTTCAGGCCATATATATCCATATGAGAACCACGGCCACCTGAAGCACCGTGCGAAACCTGAAGTGCTGACTGAAAAGGCCTAGGAGGATGGCCTCTACCAAAAGGATCCCTGCCTCCAGACGAGGC
>NW_017676944.1:722-18991 GCF_001879085.1 Nicotiana attenuata
TATACTCTCAATATCCTCTCAATTATAGGCCCTCAGCCTCACTCAGTCATGAACCTTTAAGCCATGCGGTTATCGTAAAAACAGGGGCTCAGCCCAAAATAATATTATTTTATGCATCAAAACGGTGTAATAAAGACTGAGTTATGAAATCAGTAAACATAGCATGACTTGAGTATAGATTTCAATCAAAATAGTGAGAGATAGTAAGGAAAGGCCCTTACGGGTTCTAAACAGCTTTGGACGAGGCCAAGTATGGTATTCAGCCCAATTTATAGAAATTCTTTCTAAAAACATAAGTATCATATAAGTTTCACTCAATACGCAACTTAATAGTTGCACGGGGACACCAAGTCACAATCCCCAATGATGCACGCCCACACGCCCGTCACTTAGCATGTGCGTCACCTCAAAGTAGTGAAACAATTGTGAAATCCGGGGTTTCAATACCCTCAGGACAAGATTTACAATCATTATTTACCTCAAACCGGTCATAATCTCTACTCCCCGACTGCCTGCCTCTGGAATCGGCCTCCAAATGTCCCGAAGCTAACCAAAAGCAATACAATTAATCAATATAGGCCAAGGAACCAATTCCATACGAAAAACTATCATTTAGGCAAAATCCCGAAATTCAACCCAAACCCGGCCTTCGGGCTCATGTCTCGAAATCCGACAAAAATCATAAACCTAGAAACTCCTCATCACGAGTCTAACATACCCAATCATCAAAATCCTACATCAAATGGTCCCTCAAATCCCCAAATAAACTCTCTAAATTTCAAGCCCTGATCCCTCATTTATCCTTATTTCTACTAATTCCATGCTTAAAACAACTGAAAATTACTATGATCACATAGTATTAAGCTCAAGAACTTACCTCAAAATTTGACCCCCTTGATTCCCTCTTTCAAAACCTCCAAAAGCTCCAAGTCCGAATAAAATTGTTGGAAATAATCAAATTTCGCGAAGGGTCCAATTTATACCTTCTGCCAGGCATTTCCGCACCGTGGCCTTCCGACCTACGCAACCGCTTTTGCGGTCCAAACAACCGCCACCTGCGGTTTTCACTAATCGCCCAAGACCGCTTACTGCGGTCCATTCTCGCACCTGCGTCTCGCAGGTGCGCTCCACCTTCCGCACCTCGGTCAACCTCAGATTCCAAATCCCGCATCTGCGGTCCCTTTTCTCTTCTACGGACCTCCACCTATGGTCCCATTCCGTAGGTACGGTTATGACAGCTGGCAACAAATCTTCAGTTCCTCCAAATTCCATCCTTGATCCGTCAACCACCCCGAAATCAACCTGAGGCCCTCGGACCTCTACCAAACATTCCAAAAAGTCACATATCAACAATCAAACTTAGTCCGAACCTTCATAAGACTTCAAAATAACATCAAAACACCAAATCACACCTGAATTCAAGCCTAAGAACTCTAAACTTCCGAAGTCGCAAACGATGCCGAAACCTATCAAACCTCGTCCAAATGACCTGAAATTTTGCAACACGTCACAATGAAACTACGGACCTACTGCAACTTCCGAAATTCCATTCCGACCCCGATATCAAATTTCCACTGCGACTGGAATCGCCAAATTTCAATTTAGCCAATTCAGCCTAATTCTACCACGAACATCCAAATCATATTCTGGATGCACTCCTAAGTCCAAAATGACCTAACGTAGCTAGCCGAACAATCAGAAATTCACATCCGTGATCGTTCACACGTAAGTCAACATCCGGTTTGACTTTTCACTTAAGCCTTCATCAGGAGAGACTAAAGTTCTCAATTCATTTCCAAAACCACTTTGAACCCCGAACCGACTAACACGATACGATAAAATACAGCTTAGGAACACATAAGGAAATAGAAATGGGTAAAACAGGGCTAGAACTCATGAAACGATCGGCTGACCTCTCCACTGCACCTTCACTGATGCCTAATCCTTTGAATCTCAATTCGGAAACTGCCGCTCCAAATGGCCACTGGCTCCACATCATAAGTCAAATCACTATCTTAACTGTACCGTGCTGAAACCCAAAACATGAGAGGATCGCCAATATACTTCCGGAGCATAGAAACATGAAACACCGGATGCACACTCGACAAGCTAGGTGGCAAAGCAAGCTCATAAGCCACCTCCCAATCCTCCGAAGCACCTCAAAAGGCCCAATGAAACCGAGGGCTCTACTTTCCCTCTTCCAAATCTCATAACACCTTCATGGGGTAAACCATCAGCAGAACCTTCTCCCAACCATATAAGACACATCACGAACCTTCCTGTCACCATAAGCTCTTTTGCCTTGACTGAGCTTACGAAGCCGCTCCTGAATCACTTTCAACTTGTCTAAAGCATCCTGCACCAATCTGTAACCCAGAAGCCTAGCCTCGCCCGACTCAAACCGAACTTACTGGAGATCTACACTGCCTCCTATATAAAGCCTCATATGGAGCCATTTGAATACTCGACTGATAACTATTGTTTGTAAGTAAACTTCGCGAGCGGTAGAAACTGGTCCCATGAACCCCCAAAAATCAAATGACACTAGCGCGTAACATGTCCTCCAATATCTGAATAGTGTGCTCGAACTGTCCGTCTGTCTCTGAGGGTGAAAAGTTGTGCTCAACTCAACCTGAGTACCCAACTCTCGTTGCACGGCCCTTTTAAAACTACATGTAAACTGAGCACCTCTATCTGAAATGATGGAATCGGGACATCATGCAGGCGAACAATTTCTCGAAATATAAATCTCAGCTAACCGCTCTGAAGATAGGTAGTACACACCGAAATGAAGTGCGCAGCTTGTCACCAATCCAAATCACCCAAAATAGCTATCAACTTCCTCAAAGTCCATGGGAGTCTAACTATGAAATCCACAGTGTCCGCTCCCACTTCCACTATGGATATATCCATCTGCTGAAGCAAGCCACCCGGTCTTGATGCTCATATTTCACCTGCTGATAATTTAGACACCGAGCTACAAACCCCACTATATCCTTCTTCATTCTCCTCCACCAATAGTGCTGTCTCAAATCCTGGTACATCTCGCGCACCGCGAGATGGAAACCGCGAGCTATGGCCTCCATCTAAATCAACTCCCAAGTCCATCTACATTAGGCACGATTACCCGCCTTCTGACCTCAATACCCCGTCATCACCAATGGACCACATCTCTGGCATCACCATGCTGAACTCTGTCCTTGAGGACAAGCAAATGAGAATCATCATGCTGACGCTCTCTGATACGATCAAACAAGGAAGACCGAAGAAACCATACAAACTTAGAATCTGACTGGGTTCCGAAATATCCAACCTCACGAACTGATTGGCCATGGCCTGAACATTCAACTGCAAAAAGGTCTCCCCAACAGGAATAAATTCAAGACACCCATACTCACCGCCTTCCTACTCAAGGCATCGGCCACTACATTGGCCTTCCCCGGATGTATAAAATAGTGATATCATAGTCCTATAGCAGCTCCAACATCTCCCTACCTCAAATTGAGATCCTTTTGCTTGAAACAGTGCTGGAGGGCTACGATGATGCAGTAAACACCTCACAAGACACGCCATAGAGATAATGCCTCAAATCTTCAATGCCTGAACAATGGCAGCCAACTCCAAATCATGAACATGGTAGTTCTTATCATGGGGATTCAACTGACGAGAAGCATAAGCATCACTCTGCCCTCGCTGCATCAACAGACAACCCAATGCGACCCGAGAAGCATCACAATATACCGTATAAGACCTGAAGCTGATGGAAAAACTAACACTGGAGATGTGTGTCAAGGCAGTCATGAGCTTCTGAAAGCTCGCCTCACACTCGTCCGACCACTTGAAAGGAGCACCCTTTTGAGTCATTTTGGTCAAGGGTGATGTAATAGATGAAAATCGCATGAACGAACCGACGGTAATAACCCGACAACCTAAGAAAACTGAAGAATCTATGTGGCTGAGACGGTTTGCCAACTCTGGACCCTTATCTTTCTTCGGATCAACCTGAATACCCTCATTAGACACCACGTGCCCATGAATGCCACTGAAACTGAGCAAAACTCACACTTGAGAATTTTGCATAAACTTCTCCTCCCTCAATCCGTTGCAATATATACTCTCTAAAGCTCAGCGGTGTTCCTCCTGGCTACGCGAATACACCAGAATATCTTCCAATGAATTACAATAAACAAACGAGTTGAGATAGCCCGAAACACGCTGTTCATTCAAATGCTATGAAACGCTGCTGGGGCATTGTAGCCCAAAAGACATCACAAGCGAACTTCATAATGACCATATCGTCCTGAAGGTGTTCTTAAGAATGTTCCGAGTCCCTGATCTTCAGCTGGTGATACCCTAACCTGATATCGATCTTGGAGAACACCCTCGCTCCCTGAAGCTGGTCAAATAAATCATCAATACGAGGCAAAGGATACTTGTTCATAATTGTGACTTTGTTCAACTGCCTGTAATCAATGTACATTCTCATAGTGCATCCTTCTTCACAAATAGGACAGGCGCACCCCACAAGGTGACATACTAGGCCGAATAAACCCCTTATCAAGGAGTTCCTGAAGCTGCTCCTTCAACTCCTTTGCACTCCGCCGGTGCCATACGATACGGTGGAATAGAAATGCCCAGCCAGCGCGGCACCAAATCAATACCGAAATCATATCCCTGTCCGCGGCATGCCCGATAGGTCTGCAGGAAACACAATCCGAAAAATCCTCACTACCGAAATTGAAATCAATGGAAGGAGTCTCTGCACTGACATCCCTAACAAAGGCCAAATAATAATACAACCCTTCCGCAACCATCCACTTGGGCCTTAAGAATGAAATCACCTATGGAAACATAACTCATTGTCAAACCTCGCCGCTCAATTCGTGGCACCCCCGCGCATAGCCAACATCACGTCTTAGCATGATAGTCCAGAATAGACGACACGGAGACAACCAATCCAGGCCCAATATCACATTCAAAATCAACCATACTAAGCAACAAAAGGTCCACTCGGGTCTCCAAACCCCCAATAGTCACCACACATGACCAATATAGCGGTCCACAACAACAGTATCGCCCACTGGAGTTAGATACACAAAACAGATGAAACAAGAGACTCGGGGCGTATCCAGATAATGAACAAAATATGATGACACATATAAAAAGTGGAACCAGGATCAAATAATACAGAGCATCCTTGTGGCAAAACTGAGACAATACCTGTGATCACTACATCTAAAGCAATAACATCTTAGTCTGGCTGGGACTGCATAGAATAGGCCTGACCGCCACCTAATCGACCTCCCCTGCTAGGGCAAACCCTAGATGACTGACCTCCTCCCTGAGCTGGCTGGGCGAGTTGGGGAAGTAACTGGTGCTGATCGTCGGCCTAGAACTCTTGCTGCGGAGTCTCCACTCAACAACCTGGGGCAATCTCTCTTGATATGACCAAGATCCCGTACTCGAAAACAACCCCTTCTCTAAACGGAACCGCTGCTCCTGATACCCTGTGGAACTACCCATAGAAACCTGAGCAGACGAGGCATGATGAGAGCTCTGTGCTAGTAAGGGCATCGAAGATGAGGGCCCTACAGTGAACTGTGAGAACGTGGATAGATGATCACCACGGTGGCCTGGAGAGCTACTGAGCATGCCTGAATGGACGACCTTCTACCGTGCTGAAACTGTACCTCAGGGGAACCACACCAAAACTACCGGACCCCGAGGCCTCTTGCCTCCCTCTTACTCGCTCCTGGCGGCAAACTGACTCATCTCTCCGAGCAAATGTCAACCACCTCCTAAAAAGAAGCACCGGACACCCTCTCACTGGTCATATGAATCCGTAACTAATATTCGAGGCCATCAACGAATCTCCTGATCCTCTCCCATCTGTGAACCAACCAGATAGCATGACGGGCTAACTCAGAAAAACCTCATCTCATACTGCGTCAAGTCATTCTCCTGACGCAACTGCTCGATACTGCCTGTGCAGCTCCTTCTATGCGACTACAACACATACTTCTCTAAAAAGAGAACAGAGAATTGTTGCCAGGTGAGGGGCGCTCCCATACGGCCTACGCCTCTCCTAGCCTCCACAAAATACAAGAATCCTATGACACTTTTTCAAGAACCCAGCATCCTCGCCTTGTACCATTAAAAGTCGGAGGCTAAAGTCTACCAAAACCTCTCAATCGATGCTACTATCATCAGGCATGACTAGTAGCATACTCCTGACAGGTGCAACCGCTGGGTGGTGGTGCCTCCGGTGTCTACAGGTCTTGAACAACTTGCTCGGTGTACGGGCGATGGAGTCCTGAGTGCCTCCCCTGGTCTGGAAGTAGCTGCCGTAGTAGAAACTACAACCGCCTGAGCAAGACTGGTGCACACCGTCAGATCTAAGCTAAAGTTCTCCTAAAGACCTAGAATAACAAATAGCATAGCCGGTGCCTGAGCTGTTGGTCTGTTGAGCATCCACAACTGGGACCTG
Organism: Nicotiana attenuata; assembly: GCF_001879085.1. Taxonomy (NCBI): domain Eukaryota; kingdom Viridiplantae; phylum Streptophyta; class Magnoliopsida; order Solanales; family Solanaceae; genus Nicotiana; species Nicotiana attenuata. The sequence continues at coordinate 7,210 of NW_017676944.1, forward strand.
ATCATGAACTGGGGCGGCTGTGGATCTGCAGGTGCTGCCCAGCTGTTGTGCGGGCTAGCACCCCTGCCCCTACCACGGCCTCGACCGTGACCTGCGGCCCTCGAGCCCCAACTGGTGGTACTGGTGGCCGTCCATCCTGACTGTAAGCACGTGTCCTCACCAGCTGTGAGAGAATAGAATAATAGAAGTTTAGTTACTAGAATCACAGATTCGCCACGACAAGAATTCACAGAATAATGAAGTTTTTCCTAAAGTATCCACACCCTCTCGAAAGATAAGTACACACGTCTCGTACCAATTCGCAAAACTCGACTAAACCCGCTCATCGACCCAATGAGACCTATGTAACCTAGGCTCTGATACTAATTGTCACGACCCAAATTCTACAATTCGTCGATGGCGCTAACGTGGAACTAGGTAAGCCGAGTCTTATCAAATCAACCCGATATTTCAAAATAAAGATTCCTTCAAGCTATTTAATTAATAAAACTTCATAAATAAAACTGAATAATAAAGTGCGGAATGAAAAGCCCGACATTCGGTGGTGTCACAAGTCATGAGCATCTACTAAGGAGTGTCCGATAAAAACTAAGACTAATACAGTTTAGAGATCACTAATAATATCTAAAGGAAGATAGAGAGGAGAAGAGCAAGCCTACGATCGCCATGCAGCTACCTTGCTAACTCTACAAATCCGCGGCGGATGAAAATCAAACTCTCGCAAGCACATCAACAACCCCTGGAAATTCTTTACACAAGGTGCAGGGAGTAATGTGATACGCCAACTCCATAAGTAATAAAGGTAAATAAAGACTTGAGACAGTAGGAAAACACATAAATTCACATCATGAATCTCAGTAAGTACAACATGCTTTCAAATCAGTAATGAGTCAAGTCCATCTCGTTTAAAATTCGGTTTCGCGTAAAAAATCATTTGAAAGATATTTTTCAACAGTTTCAACAAAGGATCAAATGCAATTTAGAATAAAAAGTGATAAAAAATCATAAACAGCCCCTCGGGCACAACATCACTCAGGATCAGCCCTCGGGCATTATATATTATTCACTCAGTCTGGGTACCCGCGCTCACTGGGGGTGTGCAACTCTAGAGGGGCTCCTTCAGCGCAAGCACTATAATCTGCACGGACAACTCACGTGCTACACGGACAACTCACGTGCTAATACTCTCAATATCCTCACAATTATAGGCCCTCGGCCTTCACTCAGTCATTAAACTCTCAAGCCACTCGGTAGGGCTAATTCGAGTAAAAAACAGGGTCTGACAGCCAAGACATAAATTTTATAGCATCAAAAACGGTGTAATAAATACTGAGTTATGAAATCAGTGTAAAACCATAGCATGTGCTGTAGTTAGAATTTCAATCAAAACAGTGAGAGGAATAGTAAGGAAAGCACCTAAGCCGTCTAAACAGCTTTGGACGAGGCACATGTATGTCATTCAGCCCAATTTATAGAATCTTTCTAAAAACATAAGTATCATATAGTTCAGTTCAAATACGCAACTTAATAGTGCTACGGACGGACCAAGTCCCAATCCCAATGATGCACGCCCACACGCCCCGTCTTAGCATGGTGCGTTCACTCAAAGGGAAAACTATGTGAAATCGGGGTTTCAATACACTCAGAACAGATTACAATCATACTTACCTCAAACAGGTCAAATTCTCACTCGCGGGAGCCCTTGCCTCTGGAATCGGCCTCCAAACGACCCGAATCAAAAAAAGCAATACATATAATCAATATAGGCCAAGGAACCAATTCCATACGAAAAACTATCAATTTAGACCAAAATCCCGAAATTCACCCAACCGGCCCTCGGGCTCACGTCTCGGAATCCGACAAAAATCATAAATCTAAGAAACTCATTTCAGTCACGAGTCTATATATTATACCAAACTCATCAGAATCCTACATCAAATGGTCCCTCAAAATCCCAAATCAAACTCTCTAATTTCACCCTAATCCCTCAGTTTCATCCCTATTTTCTACTAATTTCATATGCTTAAAACAACTGAAAATTACCATGATCACAAGTATTAACTCAAGTAACTTACCTCAATGTAACCCCCTTGATTCCCTTTTCAAAATCCTCCAAAAAGCTCCAAGTCCGAATACAAATGGTGGAAATAACTCAAATTTTCGCGAAGGGTCCAATTTAGTCTACCTTCTGCCCAGGCATTTCGCACCTACGACCCTTTTTCTCGCACATGCGCAACCGCTTCTGCGGTCAAAACAACCGCACTTCGGTTTTTACCACTTAATCGCCCAAGACCGCTTCTGCGGTCCATTCCTCGCACCTGCGGTCTCGCAGGTGCGCTCCACCTTCCGCACCTGCGGTCCAACCTCAGATTCCAAATCCCACATCTGCGGTCCCTTTTCTCTTCTACGGACCTCGCACCTATGGTCCCCATTCCGTAGGTACGGTTATGACAGCTGAGAACAAATCTTCAGTGTTCCTCCAAATTCCATCCTTGATCCGTCAACCACCCGAAATCAACCTGAGGCCCTCGGGACCTCTACCAAACATTCCAAAAAGTCACATATCAACAATCAAACTTAGTCGAACCTTCATAAGACTCAAAATAACATCAAAACACCAAATCACCCTCGAATTCAAGCCTAAGAACTTCTAAACTTCCGAAGTCCGCAAACGATGCCGAAACCTATCAAACCTCGTCCAAATGACCTGAAATTTTGCACACACGTCACAATGAAACTACGGACCTACTGCAACTTCCGAAATTCCATTCCGACCCCGATATCAAAATTTCCACTGCCGACTGAGAATCGCCAAATTTCCAATTTAGCCAATTCAAGCCTAATTCTACCACGAACATCCAAATCATATTCTGGATGCACTCCTAAGTCCAAAATGACCTAACGTAGCTAGCCGAACCATCAGAATTCACATCCGTGATCGTTCACACGTAAGTCAACATCCGGTTGACTTTTCCAACTTAAGCCTTCTCAGGAGAGACTAAGTGTCTCAATTCATTCCAAAACCACTTTGAACCCGAACCGACTAACACGATACGATAAAATACAGCTTAGGAACACATAAGGAAATAGAAATGGGTAAAACAGGGCTAGAACTCATGAAACGATCGGCTGACCTCTCCACTGCACCTTCACTGATGCTATATCCTTTGATCTCAACTTTCGGAACTGCCGCTCCAAAATGGCCACTGGCTCCACATCATAAGTCAAATCACTATCTAACTGTACCGTGCTGAAACCCAAAACATGAGACGGATCGCCAATATACTTCCGGAGCATAGAAACATGAAACACCGGATGCACACTCGACAAGCTAGGTGGCAAAGCAAGCTCATAAGCCACCTCCCCAATCCTCCGAAGCACCTCAAAAGGCCCAATGAACCGAGGGCTCTACTTTCCCTTCTTCCCAAATCTCATAACACCCTTCATGGGTGAAACCATCAGCAGAACCTTCTCCCCAACCATATAAGACACATCACGAACCTTCCTGTCACCATAGCTCTTTTGCCTTGACTGAGCTGTACGAAGCCGCTCCTGAATCACTTTCACCTTGTCTAAAGCATCCTGCACCAAGTCTGTACCCAGAAGCCTAGCCTCGCCCGACTCAAACCAACTTACTGGAGATCTACACTGCCTCCTATATAAAGCCTCATATGGAGCCATTTGAATACTCGACTGATAACTATTGTTGTAAGTAAACTTCGCGAGCGGTAGAAACTGGTCCCATGAACCCCCAAAAATCAATGACACTAGCGCGTAACATGTCCTCCAATATCTGAATAGTGTGCTCGAACTGTCCGTCTGTCTGAGGGTGAAAAGTTGTGCTCAACTCAACCTGAGTACCCAACTCTCGTTGCACGGCCCTTTAAAACTACAATGTAAACTGAGCACCTCTATCTGAAATGATGGGAATCGGGACATCATGCAGGCGAACAATTTCTCGAATATAAATCTCAGCTAACCGCTCTGAAGAATAGGTAGTACACACCGAAATGAAGTGCGCAGACTTGGTCAGCCAATCCACAATCACCCAAATAGCATCAAACTTCCTCAAAGTCCATGGGAGTCTAACTATGAAATCCACAGTGGTCCGCTCCCACTTCCACTATGGAATATCCATCTGCTGAAGCAAGCCACCCGGTCTCTGATGCTCATATTTCACCTGCTGATAATTTAGACACCGAGCTACAAACCCCACTATATCCTTCTTCATTCTCCTCCACCAATAGTGCTGTCTCAAATCCTGGTACATCTTCGCGGCACCCGGATGGATGGAATACCGCGAGCTATGCGCCTCATCTAGAATCAACTCCCGAAGTCCATCTACATTAGGCACGCATACCCGGCCTTGCATCCTCAATACCCCGTCATCACCAATGGACACATCTCTGGCATCACCATGCTGAACTCTGTCCTTGAGGACAAGCAAATGAGAATCATCATGCTGACGCTCTCTGATACGATCAAACAAGGAAGACCGAGAAACCATACAAACTAGAATCTGACTGGGTTCCGAAATATCCAACCTCACGAACTGATTGGCCAAGGCCTGAACATCAACTGCAAAAGGTCTCTCCCCAACAGGAATAAATTCAAGACTACCCATACTCACCGCCTTCCTACTCAAGGCATCGGCCACTACATTGGCCTTCCCCGGATGGTATAAAATAGTGATATCATAGTCCTATAGCAGCTCCAACCATCTCCGCTACCTCAAATTGAGATCCTTCTGCTTGAACAAGTGCTGGAGGCTACGATGATCAGTAAACACCTCACAAGACACGCCATAGAGATAATGCCTCCAAATCTTCAATGCCTGAACAATGGCAGCCAACTCCAAATCATGAACATGGTAGTTCTTATCATGGGGATTCAACTGACGAGAAGCATAAGCAATCACTCTGCCCTCCTGCATCAACAGACACCCAATGCCGACCCGAGAAGCATCACAATATACCGTATAAGAACCTGAAGCTGATGGAAAAACTAACACTGGAGATGTGGTCAAGGCAGTCATGAGCTTCTGAAAGCTCGCCTCACACTCGTCCGACCACTTGAAAGGAGCACCCTTTTGAGTCAATTTGGTCAAGGGTGATGTAATAGATGAAAATCCATGAACGAACCGACGGTAATAACCCGACAACCTAAGAAAACTGAGAATCTATGTGGCTGAGGACGGTTTGGGCCAACTCTGGACCGCCTCTATCTTCTTCGGATCAACCTGAATACCCTCATTAGACACCACGTGCCCCATGAATGCCACTGAACTGAGCAAAACTCACACTTGGAGAATTTTGCATAAAGCTTCTCCTCCCTCAACCGTTGCAATATAACTCTCAAATGCTCAGCGTGTTCCTCCTGGCTACGCGAGTACACCAGAATATCTTCAATGAATACAATAACAAACGAGTTGAGATAAGCCCGAAACACGCTGTTCATCAAATGCATAAACGCTGCTGGGGCATTGGTTAGCCCAAAAGACATCACAAGGAACTCATAATGACCATATCGGGTCCTGAAGGCTGTCTTAAGAATGTCCGAGTCCCTGATCTTCAGCTGGTGATACCCTAACCTGATATCGATCTTGGAGAACACCCTCGCTCCCTGAAGCTGGTCAAATAAATCATCAATACGAGGCAAAGGATACTTGTTCATAATTGTGACTTTGTTCAACTGCCTGTAATCAATGTACATTCTCATAGTGCCATCCTTCTTCTTCACAAATAGGACAGGCGCACCCCAAGGTGACATACTAGGCCGAATAAACCCCTTATCAAGGAGTTCCTGAAGCTGCTCCTTCAACTCCTTTGACTCCGCCGGTGCCATACGATACGGTGGAATAGAAATGCCCAGCCAGCGCGGCACCAAATCAATACCGAAATCAATATCCCTGTCCGGCGGCATGCCCGATAGGTCTGCAGGAAACACAATCCGAAAAATCCCTCACTACCGAAATTGAATCAATGGAAGGAGTCTCTGCACTGACATCCCTAACAAAGGCCAAATAATAATACAACCCTTCCCAACCATCCACTGGGCCTTAAAGAATGAAATCACCCTACTGGGAACATAATCTGTCAAACCTCGCCGCTCAATTCGTGGCACCCCCGGCATAGCCAACATCACCGTCTTAGCATGATAGTCCAGAATAGCACGACACGGAGACAACCAATCCAGGCCCAATATCACATCAAAATCAACCATACTAAGCAACAAAAGGTCCACTCGGGTCTCCAAACCCCCCAATAGTCACCACACATGACCAATATATGCGGTCCACAACAACAGTATCGCCCACTGGAGTAGATACACAAACAGATGAAACAAGAGACTCGCGGGGCGTATCCAGATAATGAACAAAATATGATGACACATATGAAAAAGTGGAACCAGGATCAAATAATACAGAGGCATCCTTGTGGCAAACTGAGACAATACCTGTGATCACTACATCTAAAGCAATAACATCTAGTCTGGCTGGGACTGCATAGAAACGGGCCTGACCGCCACCTAATCGACCTCCCCCTCTAGGGCAACCCCTAGATGACTGACCTCCTCCCTGAGCTAGCTGGGCGAGTGGGGAAGTAACTGGTGCTGATGTCGTCGGCCTAGAACTCTACTGCGGAGTCCCACTCAACAACCTGGGGCAATCTCTCTTGATATGACCAAGATCCCCGTACTCGAAACAACCCCTTCTCTAACGGAACCGCTGCTCCTGATACCCTGTGGAACTACCCATAGAAACCTGAGCAGACGAGGCATGATGAGAGCTCTGTGCTAGAAGGGCATCGAGAGATGAGTGGCCCTGACGTGAACTGTGAGAACCGTGGATAGATGATCCACCACGGTGGCCTGGACGAGCTAACTGAGCATGCCTGAATGGACGACCTCTACCGTGCTGAAACTGACCTCCAGGAGGAACACACCAAAACTACCGGACCCCCGAGGCCTCTTGGCCTCCCTCTTAACTCGCTCCTGGCGGCAAACTGACTCTATCTCCCGAGCAATGTCAACCACCTCCTAAAAAGAAGCACCGGACACCCTCTCACTGGTCATATGAATCCGTAACTAATATTCGAGGCCATCAACGAACCTCCTGATCCTCTCCCTATCTGTGGGAACCAACCAGATAGCATGACGGGCTAACTCAGAAAACCTCATCTCATACTGCGTCACAGTCATATCATCCTGACGCAACTGCTCGAACTGCCTGTGCAGCTCCTCTATGCGGGACTACAACACATACTTCTCTAAAAAGAGAACAGAGAATTGTTGCCAGGTGAGGGGCGCTGCACCAATAGGCCTACGCCTCTCCTAAGCCTCCCACAAAATACGAAGAATCCTATGACACTTGTCCAAGAAAACCCAGGCATCCTCGCCCTTTGTACCATTAAAAGTCGGAGGCTAAAGTCTACCAAACCTCTCCAATCGATGCTACTATCATCAGGCATGACTAGTAGCACATACTCCTGAGCAGGTGCAACCGGCTGGGTTGGTGGTGCCTCCGGTGTCTACAGGTCTTGAACAACTTGCTCGGGTGTACGGGCGATGGGAGTCTGAGTGCCTCCCCTGGTCTGGGAAGTAGCTGCCGTAGTAGAAACAGCAACCGCCTGAGCAAGACTGGTGCACACGGTCAAGATCTAAGCTAAGGTCTCCTAAAGACCTAGAATAACAATAGGCATAGCCGGTGCCTGAGCTGGTCCTATTGGAGCATCCACAACTGGGACCTGATCATGAACTGGGGCGGCTAGTGGATCTGCAGGTGCTGCCCTAGCTGTTGTGCGGGCTACACCCCTGCCCCTACCACGGCCTCGACCGTGACCTCGGCCTCTCGAGGCCCCAACTGGTGGTACTGGTGGCCGTCCATCCTGACTGGTAGCATGTGTCCTCACCAGCTGTGAGAGAATAGAATAATAGAAGTTTAGTTACTAGAATCAACAGATTCGCACGACAAGAATTCAAGAATATGAAGTTTTCCTAAAGGTTCCACAGCCTCTCGAAGATAAGTACACACGTCTCCGTACCAATTCGCAAAACTCGACTAAACCCGCTCATGACCCATGAGACCTATGTAACCTAGGCTCTGATACTAACTTGTCACGACCCAAATCTACAATTCCGTGATGGCGCCTAACGTGGAACTAGGTAAGCCGAGTCTTATCAAATCAACCCGATATTTCAAAATAAAGATTCCTTCAAGCTATTTAATTAATAAAACTTCATAAATAAAACTGAATAATAAAGTGCGGAATGAAAAGCCCGACATCGGGGTGTCACAAGTCATGAGCATCTACTAAGGAGTGTCCGATAAAAACTAAGACTAATACAGTTTAGAGATCACTAATAATATCTAAAGGAAGATAGGAGGGAGAAGAGCAAGCCTACGATCGCCATGCAGCTACCTTGCTAACTCTACAAATCCGCGGCGGATGAAAATCAACTCTCGCAAGCACATCCAACAACCCCTGGATCTTTACACAAGGTGCAGGGAGTAATGTGAGTACGCCAACTCCATAAGTAATAAAGGTAAATAAAGACTGAGCAGTAGGAAACACATAAAATTCACATCATGAAATCTCAGTAAGTACAACATGCTTTCAAATCAGTATATGAGTCAAGTCATCTCGTTTAAAATTCGGTTTTCGGTAAAAATCATTTGAAGATATTTTTCAACAGTTTCAACAGAGGATCAATGCAATTTAGAATAAAAGTGATAAAAATCATAAACAGCCCCTCGGGCACAACATCACTCAGGATCAGCCCCTCGGGCATATATCATATCACTCAGTCTGGGTACCCGCGCTCACTGGGGGTGTGTAGACTCTAGAGGGGCTCCTTCAGCGCAAGCACTATAATCTGCACGGACAACTCACGTGCTACACGGACAACTCACGTGCTATACTCTCAATATCCTCACAATTATAGGCCCTCGGCCTCACTCAGTCATAAACCTCTCAAGCCACTCGGGCTATCGGTAAAAACAGGGCGCTCAGCCCAAAATAATATTTTATATGCATCAAAACGGTGTAATAAAGACTGAGTTATGAAATCAGTAAACATAGCATGACTGAGTATAGAATTTCAATCAAAACAGTGAGAGAATAGTAAGGAAAAGGCACCTAAGGGTCTAAACAGCTTTGGGACGAGGCACAGGTATGTCATTCAGCCCAATTTATAGAAATTCTTTCTAAAAGACATAAGTATCATATAGTTTCAGTCAAATACGCAACTTAATAGTTGCTACGGGACGGACCAAGTCACAATCCCCAATGATGCACGCCCACACGCCCGTCAGTTAGCATGTGCGTCACCTCAAAGTAGTGAAACGATGTGAAATCCGGGGTTTCATACACTCAGAACAAGATTTACAATCATTACTTACCTCAAACAGGTCAAATCTCTACTCCGCGATGCCCTTGCCTCTGGAATCGGCCTCCAAACGACCCGAATCAAACAAAAGCAATACAATATAATCAATATAGGCCAAGGAACCAATTCCATACGAAAAACTATCAATTTAGACCAAAATCCCGAAATTCACCCAAACCCGGCCCTCGGGCTCACGTCTCGGAATCCGACAAAAATCATAAATCTAGAAACTCATTTCAGTCACGAGTCTATATATACCAAACTCATCAGAATCCTACATCAAATGGTCCCTCAAATCCCCAAATCAAACTCTCTAATTTCAAGCCCTAATCCCCTCAGTTTCATCCCTAATTTCTACTAATTTCATGCTTAAACAACTGAAAATTACCATGATCACAAGTATTAAGCTCAAGTAACTTACCTCAATGTAAACCCCCTTGATTCCCTTTTCAAAATCCTCCAAAAAGCTCCAAGTCCGAATACAAATGGTGGAAATAACTCAAATTTCGCGAAGGGTCCAATTTATACCTTCTGCCCAGGCATTTCCGCACCTACGACCCTTTTCTCGCACATGCGCAACCGCTTCTGCGGTCCAAACAACCGCACCTTCGGTTTTTACCTAATCGCCCAAGACCGCTTCTGCGGTCCATTCCTCGCACCTGCGGTCTCGCAGGTGCGCTCCACCTTCCGCACCTGCGGTCCAACCTCAGATTCCAAATCCCACATCTGCGGTCCCTTTTCTCTTCTACGGACCTCGCACCTATGGTCCCCATTCCGTAGGTACGGTTATGACAGCTGAGAACAAATCTTCAGTGTTCCTCCAAATTCCATCCTTGATCCGTCAACCACCCGAAATCAACCTGAGGCCCTCGGGACCTCTACCAAACATTCCAAAAAGTCACATATCAACAATCAAACTTAGTCGAACCTTCATAAGACTCAAAATAACATCAAAACACCAAATCACCCTGGAATTCAAGCCTAAGAACTTCTAAACTTCCGAAGTCCGCAAACGATGCCGAAACCTATCAAACCTCGTCCAAATGACCTGAAATTTTGCACACACGTCACAATGAAACTACGGACCTACTCCAACTTCCGAAATTCCATTCCGACCCCGATATCAAAATTTCCACTGCCGACTGAGAATCGCCAAATTTCCAATTTAGCCAATTCAAGCCTAATTCTACCACGAACATCCAAATCATATTCTGGATGCACTCCTAAGTCCAAAATGACCTAACGTAGCTAGCCGAACCATCAGAATTCACATCCGTGATCGTTCACACGTAAGTCAACATCCGGTTGACTTTTCCAACTTAAGCCTTCTCAGGAGAGACTAAGTGTCTCAATTCATTCCAAAACCACTTTGAACCCGAACCGACTAACACGATACGATAAAATACAGCTTAGGAACACATAAGGAAATAGAAATGGGTAAAACAGGGCTAGAACTCATGAAACGATCGGCTGACCTCTCCACTGCACCTTCACTGATGCTATATCCTTTGATCTCAACTTTCGGAACTGCCGCTCCAAAATGGCCACTGGCTCCACATCATAAGTCAAATCACTATCTAACTGTACCGTGCTGAAACCCAAAACATGAGACGGATCGCCAATATACTTCCGGAGCATAGAAACATGAAACACCGGATGCACACTCGACAAGCTAGGTGGCAAAGCAAGCTCATAAGCCACCTCCCCAATCCTCCGAAGCACCTCAAAAGGCCCAATGAACCGAGGGCTCTACTTTCCCTTCTTCCCAAATCTCATAACACCCTTCATGGGTGAAACCATCAGCAGAACCTTCTCCCCAACCATATAAGACACATCACGAACCTTCCTGTCACCATAGCTCTTTTGCCTTGACTGAGCTGTACGAAGCCGCTCCTGAATCACTTTCACCTTGTCTAAAGCATCCTGCACCAAGTCTGTACCCAGAAGCCTAGCCTCGCCCGACTCAAACCAACTTACTGGAGATCTACACTGCCTCCTATATAAAGCCTCATATGGAGCCATTTGAATACTCGACTGATAACTATTGTTGTAAGTAAACTTCGCGAGCGGTAGAAACTGGTCCCATGAACCCCCAAAAATCAATGACACTAGCGCGTAACATGTCCTCCAATATCTGAATAGTGTGCTCGAACTGTCCGTCTGTCTGAGGGTGAAAAGTTGTGCTCAACTCAACCTGAGTACCCAACTCTCGTTGCACGGCCCTTTAAAACTACAATGTAAACTGAGCACCTCTATCTGAAATGATGGGAATCGGGACATCATGCAGGCGAACAATTTCTCGAATATAAATCTCACCTAACCGCTCTGAAGAATAGGTAGTACACACCGAAATGAAGTGCGCAGACTTGGTCAGCCAATCCACAATCACCCAAAT
>NW_017676944.1:33521-36718 GCF_001879085.1 Nicotiana attenuata
ACTGTCTCTGCACGTTCGGGGTTGTGGGGTAAAACGATCTCTATCAATGAATCTCCTTTCCGGTATCAATTTTCTCACCGGCCACCACTCCCTAAATTTGTGGTATGCTACCTCACTCACGAACCTATCTCGCCAAACCTCCGGCTTCCTCGTTCTATCTACACCCCCAACCCTTGGTTCTCCTCCTTTTTCCACTTCCTCATCTCCCCCAACTTCCTCCTCCACACCTATTGCACCCTCTCCATATAATGAAGCTGTAGGAGAGGTGGAGTATTCCCCACTACCTGCTGCTGAGCCCTCAGACGACTCAGAAATGACATTAGTTGGTGCTTGGGTAGTGGGTGATGGTGGAGGAGTGTCTCGTAGCCTGAATATCTCCGACCAGTCTTTAACATATTCTGGCACGGAGTCCGAAGAAATGTCCCTTGATGGTTCATACTCACTCCCCGAGGAATGGGAGGCAGCGCTATCAGCAGCTTTTATTAGTTTTCTGGTCCTTTTTATTTTTCCCGAGCTTGGGGAGTGAGTTTTATCATCTTCTTTTTCCCTCCCCGGGAGGATTCTCCTCTGCCCGGTTGTTTACCCCTTTGTCTCACCATTGTCTGCAATCAAAGTTCAAACAGCTTGTTAGTATCAGTGTAATCAGTTAAGAATAAAGTAGCAAAAGCAGAACAAAAGTTGTTGCAGACATGTTGTAGAAGTACCCAGTGCGGACCGCACAAAATCAACTGCGGCCGCACTGGAGACTCCGTGGACCGCACAAAACCAACCACGGTCTGCACAGGTGTGGGGTTCCAAAAACATAGCCTCTGAATCTCAGCAGTGCGGACCGCACAAAAGCAACTGCGACTGCACTGGGGCACCGTGGACCGCACAGAATTGACCGCGGTCCGCACAGGGTGCCCAGATTTGGCACTAAAATAGGGTTTCCAAATTCTAGATTTTAAGTTCAATTTTTCACCTAATTAGTGTCTCTAAATGATTGCCCATTCCATTATACTAACTAAGTCCACATGAATTAAGATTTACACTAACGTAGCATGGAAATTTAAGACAATAGGGGAGGAAGAAGACCTAAAAGCTAAGAAAAACAAAAATTAACAAAATTAAACAAGTAAAAGGAAGATTGTGGTACCAGCTAATGAGATGAATTGAAGCAAATACGTTCCAACAATTAATTATGAGCAAAGGGTGTGACGAACAGTGTTTTTCTTAGGTCTGAGAGGCACAAGTGCGAAAAGAGTAAAAGGAGGCCCCAAGGGTCTATTTATAGAGAGAACCCTGGGGCCTAGTCTCACCTACCAGTGCGGACCGCACAAAATGGACCGCGGTCCGCACTGGGCTATTTTGTTCAAGTTTGAGAAGGCAGCCCTCTGCGGTCTGCACAAAATGGACTGCGGCCGCAGAGGCCCACTGCGGACCGCGCAAAATGGACTGCGGTCGCGGTGGCAAACTTCAGAGAGTTCACTCTTCACCCTCTGCCAGTGCGGTCCGCACAAAATGGTAGTGTGGCCGCACTTCAAACTTCAGAGACCTGTGCATTTTTTCAATTATGTCCTGCACTGCATCAACTCAATCCTGTATCATCTCACAACCAGTTAGCCCAAAAATCAATCCTAGACTACAAAGAAAATCAAAGAAAACAAGAAGAAAAACACATGGGTTGCCTCCCAAGAAGCGCGTGATTTAACGTCGCGGCACGACGCATGTTACCATCCAATCATTTGAAATGAACAACAGCCACCACATGGCTATCATCAAACTTCCCAAGATAATGCTTGACACGGTGCCCATTCACTCTAAAAACTTCCCCACTTTTTTTCTTCAAATCAAGAGCACCAAACGGGGTCACACACTCTTTTTCAAATGGTCCACTCCACTTTGATTTCAGCTTTCCCGGGAACAACCTAAGACGATAATTGAATAAGAGCACCAAATCTCCCACCTTGAACTCCTTCCCCCGAGTGTATTTGTCATGAAGGTATTTCATTTTATCCTTATACAGGGACGAACTGGAGTAAGCATGGAACCTAAATTCGTCAAGCTCATTGAGTTGCTCCACCCGAAGATTAGCAGCTATATCCCAATCAAGATTCAACTTCTTCAAGGCCCACATGGCCTTATGCTCCAACTCCACTGGTAAATGACATGCTTTCCCAAACACCAATCGGTACGGCAACATACCAATTGGGGTCTTGTAAGCGGTCCGGTAAGCCCATAGAGCGTCAGCTAACTTTTTAGACCAATCGATCCTGTTGGCATTGACGGTTTTGGACAAAATGCTCTTGATCTCCCTGTTAGACACTTCAACTTGGCCACTTGCTTGAGGATGATAAGGCGTAGACACTTTGTGGTTGACACCATACATGGAAAGGAAGGCATCAAAGCTCTATTACAAAAATGCGATCCTCCATCACTAATAATTGCCCGAGGTGTACCAAACCTTGTGAAAATGCTCTTCTTCAGAAATGCCACCACACTCCTAGCTTCATTGTTGGGCAAGGCCGCGGCCTCAACCCATTTTGACACATAATCAACCGCTACAAGAATGTAAGTGTTTCCACACGAGCTTACAAAAGGGCCCATAAAATCGATACCCTATACATCAAAGACATCAACTTCAAGAATGGTGTTTAGAGGCATCTCATTTCTCTTGGAAATCCCGCCCGCTCGTTGACATTGATCACATCTTTTTATTAGAACACTTGCATCTTTGAACAAGGTTGGCCAATAAAAACCACAACTCAGAACTTTCGAAGCCGTCCTTGCCCCTCCATGATGGCCACCATAGGGGGAGGAATGGCAAGCCTCTAGAATGCTAAGTTTCTCCTCCTCAGGTACACACCTCCGGATGACTCCGTCGGTGCAAATCTTGAACAAGTATGCCTCGTCCCAATAGAAGTCCAAACTATCCCATTTGAGCTTCTTCCTTTGGTTAGAAGAGAGCTCACACGGGATGATGCCAGTCACAAGGAAATTAGCAATGTCCGCAAACCATGGCATATCACACATCGACACAGAAAGTAGTTGCTCATCGGGGAATGTATCGTTGATCTCTAGGACATCACACAGCCTACCTTCCTCCTCCAAGCGGGACAAATGATCCGCCACTTGGTTTTCACTACCTTTCCGGTCCACTATCTCCAAATCAAACTCTTGAAGTAATAAGACCCATCGCATTAGTCTAGCTTTGGAGT
>NW_017676945.1:0-36715 GCF_001879085.1 Nicotiana attenuata
ATCTTCTTTGTCTTGGTTCTGTGTGTTAGCCTGACTAATTGATTCTTGTTAAGCTTCTGTGGTTACCATGCTTCGAATGGGTTTTACTGAGTCTTTAACCTACCTATATCACCTCTATGTGATTGTATTCATCTTGAGTGTTCGTCTCTTGCCTCTTTCTGTCGATATTGCTGGCCTTGCCTGTTTGCTACGTCTGTTTGATCTTTTCTATTTATATGTTGAAGTATAGAATCATGACTCCCTCTTGATTGATGCTGATTTCTTTAATTGATGGTTTGATTGAAAAATTTTCTTTTAAAACCCTAAAATTCTACTCTTTTGTTTAAATTGACTGATTCTATTACCTTATTTGCTGTAGTACTTTATTTTTACTGAATCATTCCTTAATCGGAGTTTTCTGAACTTAGTCTTAATTGGCTACCCTATGCTTACTGAGTTTTGATTCTTTCCTTATTAGTCATGTACTGATTTTCTTCTTCTTGCCTTATATGCTACTGGTTCTTACCGTTTGAATTAGTTCCCTTAATTAAGGGAGTACTTGCCTTGATTTCCTGATTGATTGATTCTGAGTTCCTCAATTATTATGCTACTATGATTTTTACCTTATTTACTACCTGTTTCAAACTATAAATACTCTAGTCTTTCATTAGCACAACAGGAACACTTGGGTTCAAAACTATCTCTCATACTTTAAAAATCTCTGCTCTCTCTTGTGCTATTTGCTATTGCTATCCGGCTGCAAGCCAAGGCTAATCATTTGTACTCTCTTGTTCTTTTCATTCTGCTTACTCTGCTCTTCACTGGTATGTCCTAGTTTCAATTCAAAGTTCCAACAACAACATGATTCTCTTATTGTTTCAGTTCTTCTTGCTTCTGGTTTGCTTCTATTTGTGGTTCTGCTATGAAACTTGTAGTTAAGAACACATTACTAGCATGTTATCATGTCTTCCGCCTTCCCTTTAGATTAGTATATTCCCTTTATGTGTGTTTCTGAGCACGTCCTGCCAGTTGTCTCTTACTTGTTGTATATTTGCCATACTATATCCCATGGATCCCAAATTCCTATCCCCCCTCCATGTGATTGTGTTCTTCATGCCCGGTTTTTTGACTATGCCAGTGTCAGCTGTTTCTGAGCATGTCTGAACCAGTCCTAAACCTTTATAGGTTCTGTGTTTGCAACCAATTGTTCTATGTGTCCCAAACCCCTTAACACCTGTATGTGACTCTTGAATTTGCTTGGTTCTGTAAACTAGCTGTGTTTGGATTCTGTTAACTATTCCAATCTCTTTTTTTCAAACGATCTCTACTGAACTGCTTTCAAGAAAGGCTTTTGTTAATCACAGTTTCTTACTAAAACCCTTTCAACTTGTGTCCATCACTTCTCACTCTACTCTTAGTCAATAAGTTCTGCCCCCTCTAGTATGCGTACTGCCTTGGGATCCTTTGAGAACCCTCTGAACTCTGGCATACTGAGGCTGGCCTTTCCACTGCACTTGTTCAATTCTTGGTTGCTATGTCTAGGTGTAAGCACTGCCCGGGATCCTTGAGATCCTTAGGGAACTTTGATGCAAGGGACTATGATTTGTCTATTGAACTGAGGCATATGAGACCATTGGAGGCTTTGGGAAACCTGGGCCTAATTGAAGGCTCCCTATAGAATAGCTTCTTGATTTTCTATTTTTATTTGTGTAATTCATTCATTGGTCAGTAATAATTTGTAAATAGATATTGGGGTATTTAGTGAAAAGGGGTGGATAGATACATATTTTCTGGGGTAATACGGGTAGAAATCCTGCTCTTAGGACTTTACTTTTTCAAGTCTGTTTGTTCTAAATAGAAAACATGCTCTTAGGACTTTACTCTTTGAATCTGATTGCTTTGCTAAATAGAAATCATGTCCATAGGACTTCACCTTTAAGTTTGTTTACTCGTCAAGTAGAAACCATGTCTATAAGGTTTTACATTCTGTCATGTTTCAGAAACCATGCGTATAGGTTCCAAGAAATCATGTCTTAAAATCAGTAATACACCTAGATATCATGCCTATAGGGAATTCTACTAGCAATTCTGTCTGTCTGTCTGATTTAGTCTAATAAGTCACTTGGTCACGCCTGGTTCGTTTTAAATTGGTCTTATTAAGTATTAAGCACTTTCTGGAATAAGTTCTTCAAAACTGCCCCAATCTCATTATATATCATGCCTATAAGTATTAACGGAGCCTATTTCAAAAATCTGTTTGTTTCTGCATTAATATATATGTCAGTATCCTGCGTATAGGCAGGCCTCCAGGGCATTTTCAAAATTGCATTCTCTGAAACTGTCTCTATTGCTTAACATTTTTTGATCCTAAAAGGCTTTAAAAGAAGTCCTTAGGCAACTGCTAGGGTACAATTTCTGAACCTAAAAAAGGGTTTGTTTGTTTCTGCATATTCACTTAGATATCCTGCTTTGGGACGTTGTCTAATAAAAGACCTTAACTGTGCTTCAGTCGTGCTGCTTATGTGTTTGATTGAGGAGGAAACTCTGAGCTTTTTAAATTGCTCCCATTATGTGTGAAAGTCCTATATGCTTTTTTACTGTCGCCTTAGAATCTTTGCCTTTTAAAACTTTAGGGGTACGTCTAGAACCACCTATAGGCAGAGGTCCTAACTCCCTCCAGGACCATTAAGAAGGGACGGGTAGCAACACGCAACAGGAATCGTTGACCAAACACTCGCTTTGCATGACCAATAAGGGGATGGGAAGGGTAGATATGGATATGATGACCGGTGCGCTAATGCCACGCGTAGCCCAAGTGATTACCGGGCATTGTACTGATGTGATCCTATAGGATAACCAACCTAGGACCCCTCTTTACCAAATCCTTTCTTTAAAACTTTGTTTTACAACTTGTTCAAAACTTTATCTTACTACTTGAGTTACTCTAACGTGCTTTACTTGCAACCTATTTGATTCAACTATTTACTTGGAATGGACTGATTTATGAATGTGAGTTCGGCCGGAACCCACAGTTGTGGACCAAGAGGGGTGCCTAACACCTTCCCCTTGAGGTTATTTCGAGCCCTTACCCTAATCTCTGGTAATGCAAACCAACCCAAGAGTTAATCGCTCTAGGTGCCCTAACGCACCATAATCCGTTAGGTGGCGACTATTCAAATACCCAATTCGCAAAAGGAAATGAGTCATTACACCCCGTGAATGTCGAAACCCGGACCTCTCTCCCCGTCAAAAAGGGAAGGGAAAAAGGGGGCGCGATAGCATGGCGACTCTGCCGGGGATAATTAGGCTCTTACCATAACGAACTTGCCCTTACAAATTAGTCCAAGCATGCTTTATCCCATACCCTTTTCCCTTATTTTAATTTTGACTGTGTGTTTTCTTTTATGCATTTATTGTCCTTTATTCTTGAAACTGACTAGTCATTTTGTTTCCTTTTTTTGTAACTGTCTTTTAATTGTTTAAATGCTGTATTTATTTTTCTTTATGTGAAAATACTTGACTACATGTTATTAACTACTGCATAAATCATGCTCCACATCATATTCCACTCGTGCGTATCAAATCCTAGAGCAACGCTTTAATGAGTGGTTGCGCTCTTCCTATTTACTACCCTTAAATTCGGAAAGGCTTATTTGCGGTAAAACTTGTTGATCAGCAGTGCAGTCGATGGTTCCGTGCCTTCCCCCTCGAGTTGTCCGCTCGAGGGTACCAGTCTAAAACCCCATAGAAACCTTACTCTGGTCAAAAGTGTGCATGCATCATGGTCAAACCTAGCCGGATCAGTTATGTTGTCCGCATAATGATCCTTTAAGGTAAGCCTTATCCAAAGTCCATCGGGCTTTCCATAATTCCAACGGACACAACCACGTTCTGTGCATTAATTTGGAGAACTAAATGCCGATATGCTAATCATAAATGTATAAATAGTTGAGTCTGGTAGGTGTAAGGTCTAACCTTTTGTTTTGTAGGAAATGAAGCACGAGGTCCCCAGATTCGGTATGGTTAGCAACATACCATCCTTACTGTTAGATTGGTGGGAAGACCTTTCCTCAAGTGACAAGAAACAAGTGAGGAAATACCTGGGTAACCTGCCCTCCTTGCTGTATATTGAGCCAAACAACAAACTGATCGAAGCTGCCACCTTATTTTGGGATAGTGAGAGGGCGGTGTTTCGTTTCGGCGACATAGAAATGACACCGCTTTTGGAGGAAATTGGAGGGCTTGCGGGTTTAACTTGGGACAGTCCTGGGCTATTGGTACCAGAAAACCGTACTGGCAGGGGATTTCGAAAATGATGGGGTTGAAGAAGAATGTCGACTTAGTGTGCTTGAAGGAATCTTACATACCTTTCGAATACCTATACGAGAGGTATGGCCATAGAAAATCTTTCTGCACCTACCATGATGAGATCTCGCTCACTTCTCTGGGTCATATCCACCGCAGGGTATTTGTATTCATAGTGTATTTCCTAGGCTTGATAGTGTTCCCAATGAAAAAGGGAAGAATTCACACTAGGTTGGCTATGGTTGCAAAGACTTTGATGGAAGGGATTAATGGAAAGGCGTATACCATAGTACCCATGATCGTAGCCGACATCTATAGGGCTCTGGAGCATTGTCAAAGAGGGGTAAATCATTTCGAGGGTTGCAACTTATTGCTGCAGTTATGGTTGTTGGAGCATTTCCAAAGGGGTCACTATCGCCAAGAATTTCCGCGGAGGGCTTGGAACGACCACATTGCTTTCCATCATCCCAAGCAGATGACTTATATTCCAAATAGATTTGCTCAGCCATAAAGCACCAAGGAATGAGTAGAGTTCTTCGACAATCTAACCGAGGAACAGGTGCAATGGATGGTTGAATGGTTCCCCACGGACGAGTTTATTATCAGATCCAGGGATGCTTCGTACTTGGTATTGATCGGGTTGAGAGGGATATACCCATATGTCCCTATGCGAGTTATGAGGCAAGCAGGCCGAAAGCAGGTTGTACCAAGGGTTGTCAAGATGAGTCACTTCAGGGCAGACTTTCAAGACAACGACGTCCCCTATAAGTGCCAAGCTCAACACATGTGGCACTGCAAGATCATCGTGGAGAAGAACACCGTCGAGCCAGACAGGTATCACGCAGGGTACGAGCCTCTCTACCCATCATGGTTGGAGGACAATCTGAAAGGAATGGTAACGCCAGGGGCCGGTCGAGGAAACAGAATCATAGATGAGGAAGCTGAAGCTCAGGTTAAGTATAACAGGCTACGCAAGAGGGTCCACGACTCTGAAAATTAACACCGGGAAATACATGAGAGGAATGTAAGGTTGATCGAGGAGTGGAAAGAGATGGCGGTCACGTTCCAACGAGGAAACTGGAATATCTGGAGCGAGGGATAGTGGAGCTGGAAAGGTANGTGAGGGGTGAGGAGATGAGAGGATTAGAAGACGGTGGATGGGGGAAATGATTTAGGGTTAGGGGTGTTTGGTATAATTAAAAAGGTTGGGCGATTGGGAAACATTGATCTTCTGAGATCAACGGCTAGGATTAGAGATTATGGCCGGGTGGGTTATTTGGACGGGTATGGGTCTGGTTGGTCTGGGGTAATTGGGTTAGGATAATTGGGTTGGGTAGGTCCGAAATTAATTAGAAAAAGGGCTAGATTTTAAATACATAATTAAATTAATAAAATAATTTATAAAAATAATTAATAAATAATAAAAATTTCATTTGTGCATGAAAATGATTTAAAATAATTACTTATCATTATAAAAATATAAAAAGTTATTTTTATGTAAATAATGTAATTATGCATATATATGAGCTATTATTGCAAAATGTGCAATTCTAGCCTTAGAAATGCAAATGTATTTATGAAAATGCAATTAAAATATTTAAACACTATATGGGCATAAATGATAAATTTAGATGATTAAATTATCATAAAAATAATATGAGGGATAATTAATGAATATTTGTATAATAAAAAATGCAGAAATAAATTTAGTTAAAACCTTTAAAATTATACAAAAATTATAAAAACATTTGTACATGTTTGTAAATCTAATAATAATGCATGTGCACTATTCTGAAATATATATATATATATANCATGTGTATTATTTATAAAATATATATATGCATATTAAAAATATATGAGGGAAAAATTGGGTATCAACATGAGGTAGATCTGACCTGGGTAAACTTGATACATGCTCTAATGTGATTTGGTTAGTGTACTTTCATGTTTTTACCATGTTTCCATGACTAGTTGTGCGATAAAAAACCCTAAGTAGAAAAACTAGTCAGTTCGTAACTTTTTTAAAATCTGCGGCCGCACTTGAAATTGTGCGATCCTCAGATCAGCAAAATTGGCAACTCAGTGATGAAGGAATCTGCTGCCGCAAGTTAAATTATGCGGACCACAGATTTTCCTTTGCGGCTGTAGATTGGCCATTTCTCTGTCACCAGAGAGTTAACATTTTTGGGACTCAGAAGTGCAGCCGCAAGCTAAAATATGCAGACCGCACTTACCTCCTGTGGCCACACAACAAAAATCTGAGGACCTCGAGTTCCTTCTGCGGCCGCACATCAAAACTCTGCGGACCGCAAACCCCTTATCCTGCAGACATGTATTAACTTCATAACCCCATAGTGTCCAAGTGTTTCTCCCTTACTTACATAAGTGCTGAATGTGTTGAACAATGAATTGTGACTAACAATTTTCTTTGCTTTGATACAGACAATGGTTCGATCAAGAGGCCGAGGTGACACTTCCAATGGTAGAGGTGAATCTTCTCGGTATCGAGGTAGGGGTACCTTGCCCCTTGGCCAGCCTAAGACAATCAGGAAGAAAGCCACATCCGGCAGAGGGAGAGGTGCAGACCTCTTCGAAGCTAGCTCCTATGTCCCATCTAGGGAGGTGTCAGAGGGAAACTCAGCCTCTGTTCAGGAGGAGCAGATGGCCACACAATCGAGGCCACAGGGGAGATACCAGCTCAAGGATGAGCCTTCTTCATCTTACAGCACCTCCGAGGGGTCAGAGAGTGCTAGCCGGGATTCTGAGCCATCAGCTAAACCAGTCCCTGAGGCACAGGTTATACATGACATCCTCGATGATGGTAGATGGGGAGATGCTATAGCTACAGGTTTGGAGAGATCAAAGAAGAAGGAGGTTTGGGAGGATCGATTTGTTAGCTTGGCCGACTTCACTAGTTTTCATGTGTGGTGTCCAGTGAGGTCATTGACTCTTGAGCACCGGTTCTTATTGAAAGATCTGGAGACATACAACCCAGCAATATTGAGACAGTTCAGGGCACAGAAGGGTTGGATATGGTTCACCGAGAGAGTGGAGGATGCCAAAGAATACCTTGTCTGAGAGTTTTACGCCAATGTTGCTCAAATAAAGAAAGGGATGAAGGTGAACAAAGTGCGTAACCTCAAGGTAATGTTAGATCAAAGCTAAACGCGTACTTGGGCTTCGAGGATGTTGAGCCAAAGGAATATCTGGAGAAGTGCGTACTGAAGGAGGAAGTCCGACCTTGGCTGGCTGAGATTTTAGCACCACCAGGGCCACACCACCATAGATTACACTGGGGTTCCCATTCATAGGAGCACTTTGAGTTTTGAGGCAAAGGGGTGGCAAACCTTTGTCTGCAGCATATTGGACCAAGCCAGAATGAGACTCATCTTACTATTCCTCGGGCAGTGCTTGTGGCTTCCATCATGGCCGGGTACCCAATTAATCTGGGTGCCATGATGTCGTCCAGCACGGCAAGATAGCTCGGCCTACCCTTATCCCAACACTATCACAGAATACCTCACTGATGCAAAGGTAGAGCCAAGAGATTTTGACACCAAGGTGAAGCCGAAGAAGCCATTCAACTAGTATTCACTGATGGATGCGAGCAACCCAAAGAAGAAAGTCTAGCCTTCTACCACCACAGGCCAGTCTGATGAGCCATCAGCGGTAGTTTCTGAGGCAGCTGATCTTCCATCCATATCTGCTGATCCTTCTTCCAATGTTGCTGCTATGCCTTCGCCATCATCCACAACTCCTACTGCGACTCCTACTACTGCTCCTACCACAGCCCCTAGAGTTTCTCTAAAGCCAGTGCCCGTGCCCACAGTTCCCCTATCTGCTCTGCGAATCTCCCAGGCATTAGCGAGTCTTAATAACTGGATGCAGACAACTACTTCTAAGCTGTCTAACTTGTCTAGTACTATTGTAGCACAGTCCACTTCTCAGGCACCACATGATCCTTCTGACATTGATGAGACGCTGAATAAGATTTTAAAGAACCAGAAGACGATCATGGACACTTTGGTACATCACGTCTCAGTTTTTGAGGAGCTGGGAAAGGAGGTAAACAAGATGAGGAAGTCCCAGGTAAGCAAGAAATCAGTGGAAAAGATCCGAAAGGAGGTGACTAGACTTGCTATAGATGGAGACTTCCTTTTGATATGCTACTTGACCTGCACCAGTCCACCCCAGATCCTTCAGCACCATCTGCACCGATAGCACCAGGTAGTGAGCCTGACGAGCCAGACCTTCCTACCGACACTGCTGAGACAGTGCGTGCGATGTTCGACAATCTAGCCACGCCTAGATTTGATGACGATGAGATTCAGTTGGCTGATTACGAGGGAGATGATATTGCTGGGGACACTGAGATGTCCAAGGATCCTTAGGGAGTTTTCTTCACCCTCTCTTCTTTTACTCTTATTTTGCTATGCATTGGGGACAATGCTTACTTTTATTCCATGGGGTGGAGTTTATTCGATACATTGGTACACTTTGGATACATTTGGTCTGTAATAATTTGATGATACTCATTCTTTTCTTATTTGTATTTATATATCTTCAGTAGTTATGGATCATTAGCTTCTTTATTGTTTTCATATTATTTCTTGTTTTGTTAAGTAGTTTCTTTTTATGCTTTAGCAGTTAATAAGCCTTTGGTTTTCTTAACGCCACGGTTCTTTCCAAAGGTAGTTTTTGTGTGAACTAGGTGACTCGTCCCAACGATGGATGGCGTGCCAACCTTCTTAAGGAATAAGTCCATTTTTGTGTTTAGGTAATAATAGTAGTAGTAGTAGTAGTAGTAGTAGTAGTAGTAGTAGTAGTAGTAGTAGTAGTAGTAGTAGCGAGTTACTCATGCTTCATTTGGTACCAACACACTTAACTACATGTTTATGGTTATAGACAAGGTTTTTATGAAAGAAATAGCTCTAGTTAGTGACTTTGTGACTCTTGAGTTGACTTTGGTGACCATCGAGTGGTTTATCGGACCATAGTGATATTTAAACTTGAATGTGGTCATTGTAGGCTCTCGACTCTATCCTCTTTTACAATCTAGTTACGTGGGGGTGAGATAAATTGTTGCTAGTCCAAGTATCCGTGCGAATGATCTAGAATTTGCCCCGAATGTGTTTCAAGGCCAAATCCTAAGTTTTGCATGGTTTTAGAGGTGATTGTAGGATCTCCTTGGCCCGTTTGAGCTTTCTATTTCCAACCAATGTCGTTATCGCTTGTCAACCCCCTTTGAGCCTCTAGCCTTTATCATTTGATAACCATGTTAGAAGCCTTTACCCGTTTTATCGTGACCATCTCTTGGCACCCGAACTTTCCTTAACACTCTTGTAAAATAAGTGGCTTAGGCATAAGTCTGGGGGAGAGATGAGGAATTTAAAAAAAAAAGTATCAAGGCAAAAAAAGAGAAAAGAAATGATCTCTATGAAAAGAGAAGGCAAGAAAAGAAATTAACAAAAAGAAAAATGCAAAAAAAAAAAGTGAATAAGTGGAAGGATTGATGCATTCAAAAAAGGTAATGATCCCTAGCATGAGCAATCAAAATGGGAGAAAAAAATGAAGTGAACAAATAGGAGTGATGTCAAGTCTCTCTAGCCCTCGATGAAAATAAAATGCCTCTAAGAATTGATAATT
Organism: Nicotiana attenuata; assembly: GCF_001879085.1. NCBI lineage: Eukaryota > Viridiplantae > Streptophyta > Magnoliopsida > Solanales > Solanaceae > Nicotiana > Nicotiana attenuata. The sequence continues at coordinate 9,934 of NW_017676945.1, forward strand.
ATGAGACGAGAAATGAAAATGTGGAGTGCTTAAGGAAAGGCGTAACCACTTACCCATATGGTATCCTACCCTAATCCAAAAACCTTCATTACAACCCGAAAGGAGTCCTACTTGATTTCAAACCGAGTGAGCTTACATTAGTGGTGATCTACATGAGGGGCAAGCCTATGGTACTTAAAGCCGCACTTCTGAAATTCTCTTGTGAGAGATGAGTGAACCTTTCATGAATCTTAAGATTGAGTGCTAACTTTTTAAGTGAGTTTGGAAAATGGAAAGTAGAGGAGGAAGAGTTTGGAGTCCACCATGACCTACATGATAGAACAAGAGTCCTTGATTAGTAAAGTCAATTCTTGAAGCTCAAATGTCACATTAGAACTATATGTGCATGAATTTGACTTGTCACCTTGTTGATAATGCATGACTAGCGTGGGTAATTGTTGGTCCCAACTAACATATGAATGGCTCACCATTGACTCGCTGAAATGACCTTTAACTCTGAGGAGGTGGGAACTAATTTATTTGCTTGAGGACAAGCAAAGACTTAAGTTTAGGGGAGTTGATAAGTGTGAATTTTGACCACTTATTAGCACATTTTTGCTTTTGTTTTAGTCCGAAAGTATTGATTTATGTTCCTAAAACTAATGAAAGTGTGCAAATTGCAGGAATGTTGGAAGTTCAGGCTCCCATGATGAAATTCGACTAAAAAAGAAGTGTTCCGACTCACAAGGCAAGAAGGTGCGCAAAACATAAGATGTGCGGTCTGCAAAAGGATTTTTGCAGCCGCAGAAGAAACTGCGGACCGTAGAATTCCCTCTGCGGCTGCAGAACAAGTGAAGAAGCCCAGCAGAGCTTTAGCTAATGTGTGGATCGCACATGATTTGTGCGGTCGCAGAACAAGGCGTGCACTGAAAGAAACTCAAATGTTCAGAGAGTACCAAGACTTGAAGCCTTGCCTGAAGTGCGGTCCGCACAAGCATTGTGCAGCCACAGAAGCTGACTTGCAGCCGTAGACCATATTGTGCGGCTGCAGAATCCAAGACCCTGCAAGCTGAAGCAATCTGCGGAACGCACATGGATTTGTGCGGCCGCAGAACCTCCCAATGGGCATTTTTGTCAGCAAATTTTGGGCCACTATAAATAGACGAGAATCATATTTTTAGGTCATGTTTCGAAGTTTAAGCTGATGGAGCCGTTGTATTTTGCTATCTTAGGAAGTTTATGACTATTTTAGGATTAATACATCATATTTTATCATTTTATTCTTAGATTATGAGTTTAATTAGTAGTTCTTCTTTGCTTTCTTTATTTCTCACTATGAGTAGCTATATTCTTACTAGGGTTGTGACCCAACCCTAGTGTGTAAACCTTATCGGTATTTAGTTTAATGCTTTTTTATGATTGAGTGTTGAGTATTTATCTTAGTTTATGCTTCAATTTTAGAATCAATCGTTGCAAATATTGATTCATGTCTTTTTGACTAGGTCTTTACTTGAGAAAGAGACACCTAGTCTAGGATAACTTGGCTAACAAAAAATTGAGTTAATTAAGAGTTTGATCAGCCTAATTAAAGGGTTTGAACTAGAGATAGTGAGAACCCCACTTGAGCTCATATCAACAATTTAGCTTGATACCCATTTGGACTTGAGAAAGCTAAATTGGGAAAAATCACTCTATGACCAAGAGGCATTGTGTGGGTAATTCAGAGTTGAGAGATATAATACACTCCGATCAATAAAACAAGTATTAATATATTTAACCCATTAGGCGACACCTAGGTTAAGGTTACATCCCTAGGCTTTTTAACTATTTGGAAAAACACCGAAAACAATCATTCACTTTCTAGTTTATTCTCTTAGCTTGATATTGTTAGAGTAAAATTAGAATTAGAAATCAAAGTTTGGAAGTGCAATCTAGTTGTTCCATTTTCTTTCGTCAAGTGTATACTCATAACACCCATATTAAACTCCCTATGGAAATCAACCCCGACTCTTGTTGGGTACTATTCTTCCAACGACCGTTTTCACTCACTATTGAGTGCGGATTGGACGCGGATCAGTATACATAGCAGGCTGATGTTGATTACACTGAGTCTTTTTCACCAGTTGTTAAAATAACAACCATTAGGGCACTCATAGTAACTGCAGTGAAGAAGCATTAGGGTGTCTTCCAACTTGATTTTATCAATGCCTTCCTTCATGGGGATTTGCATGATGAAGTATATATGAACTTGCTTCCTGGGCTACTAGTTAGTGCACCTGGGCTAGTGTGCAAATTGAATAAATCATTGTATGAATTGAAACAAGCCAGCCAACAGTGGTATGCCAAATTAGTTGAGGCTTTGTGTTCCAAGGGATATGCTCACTCCCTTAATGATTATTCTCTGTTTCACAAGAAATCTGACTCTTCTATCATATATGTTGTTGTATATGTATATGAAGTAATTATCTTCGGAATATTCAGAGGAGATCACCTCTTTGAATAACTTCCTGCACGATCAATTCAAAATCAAGGACCTGGAAGACTACATTACTTTCTAGGCTTAGAGGTTGTCTACAAGGAAGATGGTGTGGTAATCTCTCAAAGAAAAATTGCCCTTGACCTACTAAAGGAGTATGAGTGCCTTCATGGAAGTACCTTTAGCTCACCACTAGATCCTACTGTCAAGCTCAAAGCCAAGGAAGGTGTACCCTTAGCGGATCCCTCTCTCTACAGAACTGTAGGAAAGTTGAGCTTCCTCACAAATACAAGGCTGGACATTGCAGCACCTTAGTCAATTTACGCAAGATCCCAGGGAATCTCATTTGAAGGCTGCCTACCACTTGCTTAGATACTTAAAAGTTGATCCTACTCTTGGGATCTTTATGTCTGCAAGTCCCGATTGCACGGTTAGAGGGTATTGTGGCTCCGATTGGGCTGCTTCTCCAGACTTTGGGAAATCTATTAGTGGGTATTTGGTGCTCCTTGGTAACAATCCAATTAGTTGGAAGTCCAAGAAGTAAGCCACCGTAAGTAGAATATAGAGCCTTGAGAAATATAGTTGGTGAGCTTGTCTAGTTATGTAGGCTGTTTGATGAGCTCACTGTCCCATTTCCTAAACCTGTCACAGTCTTTTGTGACAGTTAGCCTGCTCAACATATTGAAGTGGACTGTCACTTTGCAAGGGATAAATTGTAGGAAGATTTGGTGTCTCTTCATCATGTTAGGACTGATAGCCAGTTAGCTTATGTATTAATTAAGGCACTTACTGGAGTCAAGCATGCAACAATTATGAGCAAGTTGGCAGTGACAACCTCATCTCCAACTTGGGGGGGGGGGGGGGGGTAGTTAAGGGGAGGGTATTGAGATAGTGTATTAATTATGTGTATATGTAATTCAACTTAGTTGTTAGTTGCTACTTAGTAGTGTTAGCATTAGTCATTGAGTTAGCATTAGCCATAGTAACTCACATGTGTGATATACTGATATGTATACATACTCACTTGAAAAGCTAATACAGTTAGTTCATTTCTCATACAACACACTCTCTCGTTCTCTCCCTTCGAGAACCTTCTAGGGTACTACCAATGGAGCTCGAGCTCTGTTTTTCTGTTCCTTATGTGCTTTTTAGGGCTGTCAAATTTGGCCCAAGCCCAAATGACCCGCCCAACCCGCCCAAGGTTGGGTTGGTTATTGACCCGCCCATTTATTGAACTTAGCCCATCTTGACCCAACCCATCCCAACCCATTTAAAGTTGGGCTAATTTTTAGCCCAAATTGATCCATGAGTAAGTTTGTCAAAATATCTTAGAAATAATTTTATTTTTTGTTTAATATTTTAAATATGACCATAACAAAAGCAAAAAAACCTTATTTAGTAATTATACAATTTATAAGAAAATAACACATATTAATTAAAGTTTAATAAGAGTTGGGCGGGTTGGGTTATGACCCGAATTTTAACCCATCTTGACCCAACCCATCTTAGCCCAAGTAACTTTTGGGCGGGTCATTTGACCCGCCCAATTATTGACTCAACCCATTTTGACCCGTCCAAAATTGACCCAACCCGCCCATTTGACACCCCTAGTGCTTTTACACATATGTATTACCATTCACCACTAAACAAATAATTTATTTTCACTGCATAAACAATCCACTTATTATGGTTTTAAGAAAAACACAAATCCACATATTATAACTCGCATAACTAGTACTCCCTCTAAACAAAACGACAGCGTACCAAATAACAATGCATTGACATAAAACATCGTCGGTTATCTTTTAATTAAATCGGTTACATAATAGAGCAGTCAATGTGGAAAAGAAAAAAAAAAAAAAGGAGCAGTGGATGGTAACTACAGAATCAATATACGAAAATAGAAATGGCAAAATAGCAATTTCAATAAAGGAAAAGATGCTTGACCCTATAAAGGAAAAGTTTGATTTTTTATGCCACACCCCAGGTGATCTGAATGGTGTCAATGTCTTGAATTCATCCGAGGTTTAAGTGGAAAGCCAGTGTTTGAAATCACCAAATAAGCTGGTGCTTTCTTGAACTTTTATGTGATGGGTTACTACTCACTAGGCGATTCTATGATTGACTTGGAGAAGGCGAAGTCAAATGGTTGGCATCGATCAAGGGAGGAGATGGCAGCTGGCATTTTAACGTCAGGCGGCGGCATGTGGACAACTTCTTTCACAATGTTCTCAGGTAGGTTTTGCTTCTTCTTTTGTATTTTTTTTCTTGTTAATAGGAAAAGTAGTAGCACCAAATAAGAACATAAGAATCGAAGTTGGGAGTATCTCTGACCTTTGGTAAAGCTTTTACTGTAAATTGTATATTTTGAAGCTAAATACAATGTTCTGAAGAAGAAATGTGAAACGTGCAGAAATTTGTATGTATTTGTTCTTTTAGGTAGGCAAATCACAATGTCTAATATTACTATCTTAAGAGCAGAAAGTTATAATCTCTAATTCACATCCATACCCTTCTCCACTTATGAAGAAGACTTGCACACATTGTAAAGAAGGCTAAGGCTTGTAAAATCACCAAAAGAGCAAATTCTTTCCTGGATAATCCCATATTCAATTGAGATATCTCATTTGTATGCTGTTGTTTCTTCCCATAAGGAATTTCCTTCATCAAGCTTTCTCTCAATTTCATAACCTGATTAATGTTAGGTGCTGATTTTGCTGGTTAGGTTCGTAACGAAGTGCTATTAGCATGTATTGGAGTGTATGCCATATATTTATTACAAGTTCTTGAATTTTTATGGGGTTGAAGAGGAAAATCCCATTTTCCCATTTGCTGCATTTCAACTTTAGGTTCAGCATCCAGGTCCCATTTGATAGATTTGACTTAGTAATTACCCTGAAGCGTGACTATTAATCTTTTAAATCCTTAAAGAAAGGAACAAGTTCCTTTGTCTTTGAGATGAGTAGATAATGCCCCATGACCCACCTGATAACCATTTTCTAGATATCTGAAAAATCAAACTACTTTGAACTCCAGTAACGGTGGTTCTGTCTCATGTATTGCTATCAAGAGAGTTGGTGTTCTTTGATTAGTGTAACTTAGTTGCTTTTGTCATCTTAGTTTTTTTTATCTTGATATTTTTCTTGTTAACATTATGTGTGACCAATTGATGCATGAGACAAGTGCTTGCTGGTCTAACTAGCTACTCAGCGAAGGAAAATGACGTTATCACATTAGGGAATTACACTATCCTTCCACAATCCTTGTTGAAGATGCTCAAGAACAACTTGGACAGGTACAAATTTGAGTTATCTATTTCATTTCCTTGCTAACATAGTTTTAAAAGTTTGTTTGATTGTCATTTGGTTTTTAAGTAACATTATCACTGTAGAGAATCGCACAATCCTTCAATAACTCCTTTTGAAGATGCTTAAGAACAACTTGGTATGCCCAAATCTGTGTTCGATGTTCTTTACTTTGCTATGCCTATCATTGTTTAAAAGTTCATAGAATTGTCATTGTGATTTTTGATGGACTTTCTTTAGATATCAAAATATTTCAGTGAGTGAGTGAACATGTTTGTCAAGCTTGTTAAAGTAGATTAGTTAAGTGATTTATTCTTCGTTGTTTGAACCAACATCAGTTGGCAGTGGTGTTGAGGCAGGGCAGTGATATTACCATTTTCTTGTACTTTGTTTGTTCTTTCTTATTTGTTATTTGAATGTTTTTAATTGCTTTCTGACTGCAAAATAGTGTTAGAATCTGTACTTCGTTGAAGTGGGAAGATAGTTATGGTGTTAAAGTTCAAATCATAATGATGTCAAGCTTCGATGCCTTGATAGGTTTATATTAGAAACATAAACTGCATTTTAGTAATGACAAATTTTTTGGTCTCTCAAATGTGTATGAACTTCATGGTGGCATTGCTATGTGTGCATTATGCCCGTCTCAGCAATTTGTGTATTGAGTTGTTGTGAGCTACATTGTTTTTTTTGTATGTAAAACAAAGAAAATGAAGTAAAATAGAAAAGAAATACATAATGTCGGGCATATGACATTCTCGGCACTGGCTACAGTCATCTAGTAAATATTTAGAAAACACACTTAATTGATTGGTTTCTTTTTGCGTAAAAATCAAGCTAAACCTAATCGTGAACATCCAAAGAGACAATGTGCTTTAACTCTCAAGCTAAGCAGATCAGATAACTGGATAAACAAAGACGATCAAGTCATTGTCCCTTTCTCTCTCTTTTTCGCCTCTTTTTTATTGGGCTATATGTAAACACACATGGAGCAAAATCTTCCTGCTATCCTTGGCTTCCGTTGGTGTAACAGGCAAAAATCATTTCCCCTACCTATATTATTGCATAAATAATGCTCCAGTAAATGCTAACTCCCAAGGCAAAATTTATTAGACTTTTTCTATTGCTTAACTATTTGGGGAGTAATCTTATGGTTCCATCGGTTGGTGGATGTGCATATAACTTTCATGTGAAATTTGTTGTCTGTGAATTATTCTCCCCCCAGATGAAGAAAACTTTTGTTGCCATGTAAAGATGAAAAAGAATAGTGAGTAACAAGAGACTGAAGCGCTGGTGGGAGAGTAACCATGTTTGCAGACATTTTAGACGGACTATGATTAATCACATCTTGGTGCCATGACAACAGTTCTCTCTTCAAACAACAGCTTATAAGTCGCCTATCCTACCTTTCATTTCCTTTTACGACCAACGTCAGAAGTCCTTTGCTTAAACATACTGTAGATGGTTCCACAATGAAAAGAACCAATATGAAATTTTTTCTTTTCTTCATGTTTTTCTTTTATTTATTTATTTAGTTATTTTGATGATTGGTGGGACTCCATTTTCAAGATACTCGTCAGGGAAAAAAATCTATAGTGCGACAAATAAGCACTTATTATTCCACACATCTGCGTAAAGAAAATCAATTAATGGTTGAGTGGAGGATTATGTCGTTATTAATGATGAATATATCTGAGATTATATTCCTAATAAATATGGACCTAACGATGACTTCAAAATTAATGCGTAATAGCTCTCCTGGGGGTGGGAGAAGGAGCTACGGCATAGTGTTTCTGCTATTTAAAGCCCCTTCTTCCCCAAATATTATCAATCTGGTGAAGACATCGATTTGAACGTTTCGTCAATGGAATTCCCAAAACCCTCATCAGTTCTATCATCAGAAATGCAAAAGCCGGTTGGTATCCATAGCTGCTTGCCAAGTAACAACAAAACTCAGCAGGTAATCAATACAATTGAGCTTTATACATTTTTTTTTTTTTTTTTTTTTTTTTTTTTTTATACATATAGCTACCATTCATATAAGATGAGATTTATCCCTTTGGTTTCCTTGCGTATCTAGGATGAAGATAAAAGGGAGCCTTGTTTCTTGCATTTGCTAAGAGCAAAGCTCCTCTGTTTCTGGAAACAACAAGTTGAAGAAATTCTTCAAGCTTCAGGTGTTTTTTTTGCTCCTTACACATAGTCACCTACAGAGACCAATGATACGATACATTCATGCATAATCAAAGGTTATTCTTGAGCTTTTGGGCCGGTTTTACGACCTGCCACGGCCCTCACATATGTTGATTTTGTTAGAAGTATCTCAATCATCACATAAAAAGATATGTTCCATATGAAAATTTACAAATATATATATGTTGCACATTTTTGCTTCCACCACTCATGAAACAGTTGTAAGCAGGTCATGTCATTGAAAGCAACACTAGAATCATAAAAATCAATAAATCAAATTGCAAGTAAAAGATCCTTTTATTTTTTAGAGATCGTAGGGTTTACTTCGCTGCTGTTTTTCCCTGTTGGTTTTACCTTCACTCAGCCACTTCATTTTGTTTTAGAGCTAAAGAGAAAACAAGAGTTGCCCCTTGCAAGGATCAGGCGCGTAATTAAGTCAAACGATCAAGTAAAGGTATGTTCATGGTTGTGATTTTCCATTCACATTGGCAAGGGTCGTTTTAATTTAATTTATTTTTTCAATCTGCTATTAGTTGGAGCTTGAAAAGCTTGAGAGAGTGCTGCTTTTTTTTTTTTTTTTTTTATTTTTTTTTAAATAACTTTTCTTGATCTGCTGCATCTCTAACTGGGGAGTGGGTACTAAAAAAAATTTTAACCTCTAATGGGCATGTGTAAATTCAGATGGTTAGCGCACATTCTATCGTTTTGTTTGCAAAAGCAACTGAGATGTTCATTCTTGAACTCACACTTCGTGCGTGGATGCAAGCTGAGCTAGTCAAACGTCGAACTCTGAAGCGTTATGACATTGCTAGGGCCATAAGGAATGAAGAACTTCTTGATTTCCTGTGTGATATCGTCCCACTCCAGTCCTACAAGGTTGGTTTATATGCTAGTATATCATCCATCATCACTTCCCGAGATGAAAATTGTTCTTAGCAAATAATTTCATTGGCTATTTCAAGCACTTTGAGACCTTTGAATACATGCTAAATGACCTACAAATCTGTGAGATATTTAAACTTCATAAAGTTGTACTTACTGCAAAATGCTTCCTTTATATATTTTATCTGATATTATTACTACTTAGCGAGTCAAACAAATTTTTCTGTCTACAAGTTTTCAAATATTTTGAATCCTAAAATATTTTATTTGAATTTTATGGAGGACTTTTTACGTAGTCTCAGAATTATGTAAATTTTATTTCGATGAAATTGACTAGTCAACTTCAACTTCAACGGATAATCAAATACTTTGATCCTCGTTTTCGAATCCCATTACGAGTTTTTGAATGCTTATTAATGATCTTTCCACTTAAAGTACTAAAATATCACTGGCTACAATACCAGTTTCAGGTGGAAGAGGCAAATTATGGCCAAGGAAATGAATTTCACCCGGCTTATCAAATGGTTCAGCCTATTAACTTTTCAGTGAGTAGTAGTGACTTTGAACATTACATGTGGTGAAACTACCTTGTAACCTTCATTCCAAATAACACCAGCATATTGTTTATCTAGGCTAATGTTGGTGTTGTTTATCCTCATAATGTATGAGTTTAAACTTCATAAAGTCGTACTTGTACTTACTGCAAAATACTTTCTCTATATATTATACCTAATATTTTTACTACTTTGAGGGTCAAACAATCTTTTTCTGTCTACCTCATTTGAATCCTAAAATGTTTACATAATTCAAACTTTACAAAGTAGTACCTTTTATATTGTCTCAAAATATGTAAATTTTATTTCGGTAAAGTTGAGCCCATGTTCAGCTTCACAGAGATACATATTTTGATCCTCGTAATTGGATCCTAAAGAATTTTGGAACATTTTTAATTATCTTACTTTTTAATATACCAAAATCTGCAGTACCAATTTCAGGTGGAAAAGGAGGCAAATGATGGCCAAGGAAATGAATTTCACCCGGCTTATGAAATGCTTCAGCTTCAGCCTAATAACATTCCGGTGAGTAATAGTGATTTTCAACATTACATGCTTAAACTGCCTTGTACAGCTTCATTCCAAATAATGGCAGCGACTTGTTTATCTAGCCTAATTTGTTGGTGTTGTTTATCCTAAAAAAAGTATGAGGTGATTAAGCTTCATAAAGTCGTACTTGTTCCTGCGCAATACTTCCTCTACATATTGAGATATAATATTATTACTAGTTAGAGGGTCAAACAATCTTTTCCTGTCTACCTAATTTAAATCCAAAAACAATATTGTAATTTCTAATTTAATGTAGTACCTTTTACACGGTTCAAAAATATGTAAGTTTTGTTTCATAATTTGATCCCTGTATTTGAATCCCGTCATGAATTTTGGATGTTTATTGTTTATCTTACAGTTTAAAGTACTAAAATGCACTAGCTACAGTACCAGTTTCAGGTGGAAGAGGAGGCACTTGATGTCCAAGGAAATGAATTTCACCAGGCTTATCAAATGGTTCAGCCCAATAACATTCCGGTGAGTGATTGTGACTTTCAACACTACATGTGTAAAATACGTGAACTTTCATTTCAAATAACAGTAGCATATAATTTATCTTGGGTAATGTGTGGTGTTGTTTATCCTGAAAAACTATGAGATGAGTAAACTTCATAAAGTCCTACTTGTACTTCGTTCCTACTCTATATATTTTTATGATATTATTACTATGTAGGGAGTCAAACGATCTTATCCTGTCCACCTATTTTGAATCCTAAACTATTGTAATTTACGTTCTATGGGGTAGTACCTTTTAGGTAGTCCCAAAGTATGTAAATTTTATTTCAATTAAATTTAGGAGCCAATGTTCAACTTCAGACATACAAATACATATTTTGATCCTTGTATTTGAATTCTTTCATGAATTTGGAATGTTTATTAATTATCTTACAGTTTAAAGTACTAAAATTGCACTAGCTGCAGCAGCAGAACCAATTTCAGGTGGAAGAGTTGGCAAATGACGGCCAGGGAAATGAATTTCTTGCAGCTTATCAAATGGTTCAGCCTAATGATGTTCCAGTGAGTTATAGTAACTTTCAACACTACATGTGCAAACTACGTAATCTTCATCATAAATGACAGTTGATTGTTGTTTATCTAGGCTAATTTGTTGTTGTTGTTTTTTATCCTAAAAAAATATGAGGTGATTAAACTTCATAAAGTCGTACTTGTACTTACCTGCAAATACTTCCTCTATATATAAAATAAGATATTATTACTACTTAGAGGGTTAAACGAGCTTTTTCTATCTATCTATTTTGAATCGTAATATTGTACGTAATTTCAAATTTTATGAAGTAGTAGTACCTTTTATGTAGCCTCAAACTATGTAAACATTATTTCGATAAAATTGCGGAGTTAATATTCAACTTCACCCAGATAATTACATATTTTGATATTTCTTTGTTTTCAAATCCGGTCATGAATTACGTTTACTAATTATCTTACAGTTTAAAGTACTATAACAGCACTAGCTACAGTACCAATTTCAGGTGGAAGAGGAGGCAAATGGTGGCCAAGGAAATCAATTTCACCCGGCTTATGAAATGGTTCAGCCTAATAACATTCCGGTGAGTGATAGTGCCTTTCAACACTACCTTGTAAATGTTCATTCCAAATAACAGTTGTGAATTGTTTATCTAGGCTAGTTTGGTGGTCTATTTATCTTGATAAACCCTGCTCTGAAAAAAAAAGAAGAAAATTCAACACTTTCTGAGAATTTTTGATGTTGTTTATGTAGGCTTCTTTCACCAGCATCCAAGGAATTCCAGCGCCACTGATGCTACCACCTGCGATTAATTCATCTGCTGAAGCCGAGTTTACCAGTGGTGGATTTGCATTGGACAATGAGGAGGGACTTTAAAGTGCGAGTTAATTACTTTCTGTTTCTTTAGTTATCATTTTCCTTTGTTGTTGTTTAGCCTTTTCAATAAGCCATCCTTTAGACTTGTTTTAATTGGCCTAAGAAAAATATGTGTCCCCTATACTGCTGAAAGAATGCAGTTTATGTTTGTTTGTGTTAAACAGTATAAACCCTGCTTTTGTTAAATGTTTTTAATAATACCTGTGCTTATTTCGGAATTATTTAGAAGCCTGCGAATCAGGCTTTCAGGTTGGTGGCAAGCTGGGCAAGAAGATGAAGTCCAATTTCACAGGTTTAAATCGTTTCTGAATAGGGTGAAGTTCAGAAAATTATTTCAGCAAACTTAAAAAACATACTTAGTTATCAGGCTTAATTATGAAATCCAAATTCTAATACGAATTTCCAGAGCTCAATCAGGGTATCCACTTTGGATTTAACAGAGTCAATAGAATCTGTAGTTCACAAATTGTCATCCAATCGTCTCCTCATTGTCAATGCCAAATGGTCAATTCTTAAAAGGCAGCCCGTGCGCGGGGTCCGGAAAACGGCCGGACCACAAGGGTCTATTGTACGTAGTCTTACCATGCATTTCTGCAAGAGGTTGTTTCCACGGCTTAAACCTGTGACCTTCTGGTCACATGACATCAACTTTACCAGTTCCGCCAAGGTTTCCTTCAACCTAATAGTCAATCCTTCCATATACAAAAGATTGACGTTTGAATGAGTTTTCTGTGTTTATTTTTCTTCACGTACAGAAGGGAGTATAGTCAAAATTTGGGGTTGTTCAAGAGACTCATTCTAAAATATATATATATATATATATATATATATATATATATATATATATATATATATATATATTATTATAAAAGCACGAATGTTGCACGCTAAATATTGAACGACTAAAATATCCCTGAAATATTAGTTGACTTTTATACCCTTCAAAAACTTAATTATTCGCTCAAAATATATATCAACGTTGGATAAATTTGTAATATCTAGACTTTGCCTAATAGCTGAGTTTGACTTTAACTACAATTTCGACCACAGAATATACAAGAATTTGGGTTCGTTCAAATTATGTCCCAATACATATTGAACATGTTAAGACTTCTAACACAAAAAGACATCACTTTTTGCCTCTTACATTAACTTCATATCCATGAAGAACAAGGCAGATGTCTATCCTTACCCACAAATTCATCTGTGAAGCTATTTGTAAGTTATTATACTTTGTTCTAATTATGGCCTTACAATTCGATTCATGCGTCTGAATATTGCCTCAAAATTTACTCCAAATACGTTTTTGTCTTATGAACTACTCCTAATTTATTGATTCGACAAGTGTTTTGATGGTTATTTGGTTGCTAAAGTTAGTATTTATGCTTTTTCATATCTTTGTTGAAATTATAAGTTCAAAGTTTAAAGAAAAATGTGGACTACAATCCGAATCTTGATTTCTTAATTGTAATGAAAATTGGATTGCTTAGTGTACTGGGAAAAACAAGAACATAAAAACCAATGCTATATTATTCTCTTTCGGTGAGGTTAAGTATAAAGCCGTAGAAGTTTGGATAGTACTTTTATTTGTAATTTTTTGATTTGCATGCTATCTTATTTTATACATAACTTATTTCAGTTGTGATCTTTTGGAGGGACATGCAATGGCCAATTACGTGTTGAATTCAAATATCGGTTTATATACTATAGTAATTTATTATATACATTAATTAGTTATTTTATTACTCTAACAAATGTTATTGCTTGAACAAATATGCGATTAAAGTTTATTGTCATTTGTATTAATTATGCCATATTTGACTTGAAATATTCGTGCAACGCACGAGCAATAGAGACTAGTTATTATAAAAGCACCAATAATTTTTGCGAAATATTGAACGACTAAAATATCCTCAAAATATTGATCGACTTTTATAACCTTAAATATTTGTATAATTTAAGGATATAATTGTAAATCACTTACGGCTTAACTTTTTTGATTTAAACTACACATACACCAAGCCTATAAAGTTAATTTTGGGTAAAATTCTTTTGGACGTCTTGTGTTGAACGTAGCCTACCAAGCCTACAAAAATATTCTTTCGTCACTCAGATTGCCTACAATGTCTGTTTGGCTCAAAAGTTATCGATATACTTTGCAAGCTTAAGAACAATCAAAAGTAGGAAAGGGTAAATCGTAATCAAATATAATAGACCTACAGATGAAAAATGAAGTTGTTGTAGATCTAATAGTGTAAAATGATAATATGAACTCAAGAGAAAGTATTCGTTAGATATAGATAGAGAGAGAGTAGGAGAAAATGAGAGAGTTGTATTCTTCAAGAATAGTCATCCTCGCCCTTTACAATGTGAAGGTCTCCCTTATATAGTAGGAGACCTCCCTCGAAATAATCAAAAAGATACAAAAATAGGTAATGTTTTCCTAGTGAAGACAATGAGTCTTAAACGATGTCGCTTTTGTCCCCACGTCCAAGTCGTACTCTTACGTTAGTTGACGTATACTCACTGGGCGTACCCATTGGCGTAGAGACGTTGACGGTCAAATTTGACCCTATACAATGTCAATTTCTGAAATTTATTGTGTCATGTATTTGCATGAAAAGCTGTCAATCTCCAGCTCCAACACGTCTTTTATTATGATCCAAGGCAAGTATTTACTACCCCAAATATTTAATTGCTTGAATTGTAGATGAATGATAAAAATCTATGGTGTTTAATTTTGACTATGGAGCTTTGAGGTTTGCATTGAAGTTTTTAGGTTTCTTACTTTTTCTTTTTTTTGGTTATCTCATGTCATAAGAGTTCTAATATTTTGCTATACAGTATAACTTACACTTTGCTCTAAAGAAATACCCAAGTAGCAGTGAGTACGCGAAGCATCCCTACATTCTTATGCACATCTATTCCATCAAATAATAATCATCGTAATTGTTATTGATCTCTGTAATTAGGAAGATTTTATAGGGGTCAAAACAGATTAATAAATACCCTCTTTATTTTCTCTATCAATAAATATTAGTTATCATTATTGGTGGATTTTTCTTTTAAAAAAAAAGATATGAAAAGAATGTTTCACTGCTAACTAGGGTTTACTTAGTTACTTTAGAGCAAAGTACAGCAAATATTAGAACTTTTAATACTTGTGCCTCTATACTCGTGAGTCGTGGATATCTCAAGTCAAATATCACATCATTTATAGAATTCAAAATCCTAATAAAATCCAAATATGATAAATTGTTGAGACCAAGTCTAACACTGACAGAAGAAAACCTATTATACATGAGCCAAGATGCTCAAGTCGAATTACGAAGGAAATTCAGATTCCGTAAACCTAATACACGCAAATTTACTCTATCCACGTTATTTTCCCGTTCTATTCAACATAAATAATTAGGTATAATTTTCACTATTTTAAAGTGATCTAGCAAAAACATGTATTCTGAAGAAAAACTTCTCTTTATAAGATAAGGTGATTGTAAAGCAAACTAATTAGTAGTGAAGTTATATATTTTTATATTAATATCTTTGTGCAAGTTGTTGAAATAACAAGACGACTCTCTCATGCTTTTTGATTATAAATTTGAATGAACCGTTTCAGGCACGATAACGTATACTTCTGTAGTTTTTTATGTAATATTATATCCTTTCTATAATCAAATAAATATTTTTCAAATAGTTGTGCGGTTAAGAATTTATTAGAAATAAGATTTCTAAATATTGAAAAAGGGTATTTAAAAGAATCGGTGTTGAGTCTCAAATGGAATACTCATATACTCCATAATAAAATGATGTTGTAGAATAAAAAAAGAGACATGTTAATAGGGCATCTGCCCAAAAAGTAATGCCATGGAAGACTTTGTCTTTCTTTTTCTCTCCGTCATTAATGTATTTCTTGATATATTACATTCATATACCTGAATCATTAAGGTTAACAAAAGAAGTTACTGCATAGAAAAAATTATTATATATGTTGCATACTTTGATTGGATGTACAACTTTAATATATAACTTTGTGACTTTGATTATGTGAAAACATTATAATTACTAATATTTATGCATTTGAAAGTTATTCTTTTTTATGTACGTATTATATTCAACATAAAGTATTTGCGCAACGCACGAGCATAGAGACTAGTATCTATCTATCTATCTATACTATTATAAAAGCACGAATAATTTATGCTAAATGTTGAACGACTAAAATATCCCCGAAATATTGATCGACTTTTATGCCCTTAATTATTTGTAGAATTTAAGGATCTAATTGTAAATTACCTAATGATGGAATTTTTTTATATTTAAACTACACGTACACTGACCCTACAAAGTTTATCCTAATTGTATTAGAAAGGTACGTCCATAATTGGCGTTATTACTTGTAAGCTTGTGTTTGTTTCTATTCATATTGTGATAGACATCATATATCTATAAGAATTATCTTATGAAATATAAAGTACGAAAATTATAAATTTTTGGCTGTCCTTTGGTGTTCCAATTTTAAGGTATTCAAGGGAACAATTTCTATTATATGATCTTTAATTATATATGATTTGGCGAAAGGTCTATTGCTTAATTTGGTCCAAGTTTCAAACATAACCAACTGATTATGCGCTAAGGTATTCTCTCTCTACTTGAGAAATTATCTTTCTTGTGACGACCCGACCCGTCGCCTTATGAGTTACCGCTCCGTTTTCCCCATTTTATGCTTCTTCATATTTCATTATCAGTATTTGGTGTGTTATAGTTGATTCGGATTGGTTTTGGTAGAAATGAGGTACTTAGTCTCTTTAAGGAAGGCTTGTTTTGGAAAAGTCAACCGGATGTTCACTTACGAGTTAGAGGGCTCGGATGTGGTTTCCGGTGATTTGGTTAGCTTCGGGGGATGATTTGTGACGTAGGAGTGCGATCGGAATTGATTTTGGAGGTCCGGTGTAGAATTAGGCTTGAATTGGCGAAGTTAGTATTTTGGCGAATTCCGGTTGGTGGGTGAGATTTTGATCCGAGGGTCGGAATGGGATTCCGAAAGTTGCAGTAGCTTCGTTAGGTGATTTTGGATGTGTGTGCAAAATTTTAGGTCATTCGGGGGTGTTTGGTCGGGTTTTTGATCAAATGCGTATTTCGGAAGTTTTGAAGAAACTTAGGCTTGAAGCCGATATGATTTAATGGTTTTAGCGTTGTTTGATGCGTTTTGATGATTGGAACAAGTTTGAATGATGTTTTAGGATGGGTTAGCACTTTTGATTGCGGTCCCGGGGGCCTCGGGGTGATTTCGGATGGCCAAACGGGAAGTTTTGAACTTTGAGATATTGCAGATTTTCATCTCAGCTGTTGCAGGTATTTAATGCTTTGCGATCGCGGGAGGTCACCCGCGTTCGCGTAGAGTGAATTTGGGTGGCCTGAGATTCGGTCTTCTCGTTCGCAGTTTCATGGTCGCGTTCGCGTAGTTCTGGGAGTGGAAGCATCGCGATCGCGATGGTGCTTTCGCGATCGCGTAGAAGGAAGTTGGGCCCCTGAGTATTAGTTCATCACGTTCGCGGCCTTGGGGACGCGTTCGCGTAGTTGAGGTTCCTGAAGGTTCGCGTTCGCGGGTTGGTCACCGCGTTCGCGAAGGGGTAATTTTGGTCAATGGGTTTTTTGGTCATTGCGGACGCGAGGCGTTGAACGCGTTCGCATAGAGTAAAGTGACCTGGACAGAAGGGTTTTTATTGAATATTTCATCCGCGAGTCTAACCATTTTTCCACCATTGTTGAGTATTTTGAGAGCTCTTTGGGACAAATTGAAGAGGGATTCAAGGAGGATTGATTGGAGGTAAGTTCCTTGGCCTAAATAGATGAGATTATGATAGATTTAACATGGAAATTGGTTGAAATTCATCAAAAGGGGGTAAAGCTAGGGCTTGAGAATTGGTAATTTAAGAATGGAACGTGAAGGATCAAATGGACTCCGATTTTGGTAAATTTGATATGTATAGACTCGTGGCGAGATGAGGAATCCATTAATGTGAATTTTCTGATTTTTTGAGAAGTGGGCTCGGGGCTCGGGTTTTGCTAGTTTCGAGATTTTTGCTATTTTTCGATTGTTTTCTATTGGGTATTGTTCCCTTAGCATATTGTGATGTATTTGCTCTGATTTTTGATTAGAGACGCGCGTGGAGGCCGATTTGAGGGGCAAAGGCGTCGCGAGCTAGAGATTTTATCGGTTCGAGGTGAGTAATGATTGTAAATGATATCCTGAGGGTTTGAAACCCCAGATTTGCACCCATAGTGCTATATTGAGGTGACTTGCACGCCGGATAGAGAGCGTGGGGTAGAGCACCGTTGGGGATTGTGACTTGGTCCATCCCGGTTGTTGATTTTACCGCGTAATTGACTGAAACTTATTTAATATTTAATGATTTAGGCTGATTGAATAGTTGGGCTTCGTGCCAATTATTTGAATCCTTTAGGGATTGATATCACTGTTTTCGCATTATTTTGCATATTATTTGATCTCGGTCCAAGGTTTTAAATACTGTTTTCGCAAACTCAGCCATCTTTCTAAGATTTGAAAAATAATATTTTATTGATGTTTTGAGCTGAGAACTATTATTTTAATATTGCCCAAGATGCTTATGTGCATTTCTGGACTGAGCAAGGATCGGGCTGCGCGCTGCAGCAGTGTTATATTGATATTGAGGCCGAGAGCCTGGATGATTTTATTGATATTGAGGCCGAGAGCCTGGTTGATGCCATGAGATGGCTTGATATTGCGCTTGGGCTGTAGGAGCCCCTTCGGAGTCTGTACACACCCCCAGTGAGCGCCGTCGACGTTAAACATATGGATGGCTCGGGTTGCACGCCGCAGTGGGTACCTGAGTGTACCGGCATATGCATTGCATTGCACTCATGCATTTGTTCCTATTTGTATTATCTGTCATGACATTTCAGCACTCTCATTTCATTGGCTTCCATGCTATTTCTGCATTGCTTACCTGATACCGTGGTGTTATTCGTTAATGGAGTGCTGTGCCCGAGGGGCTGACTTTTGTGCTGACTTGCACTATCTGTTTCGCATTCATTTGCTTAACTGTTGGTAAAAGATATTTTCAAAAGAGGTTTTAAACTGAGCCCAGATATTTCTAAAGATTTCACGGTTTTACCGTTTTCTCAAAGGGTTACACTGTTCTATATAGCATGATGGCTTGCTTACGTGGTTTCTTGCTGCTCAATTATTATTTACCTTTATTACTCACTGAGTTGGAGTACTCACTTTACTCCCTGCACCTGCAGATGCAGGTATTGGTTTATCCGGTATCGGGTTTGAGCTGGCTGAGGATTTTGCTTTCGTAGCTGAGCAAGGTGACCGCCAGCGTTCGCGGCACCGGATTTATTCTTTTTGATTCTAAATTTTAATCCATGTATTACAGGCCTTGTAGTTGTATTAAAAATCCTTCTAGATGCTCGTGACTTGTGACACCCCGGTCGGGCTGTGTTGGGATGGTTCCCTGTTTTTATCACTTTTCTTCCGCACTTATGAAAATTTTATTAAGGGCTTAGACTTATTCATGCTAAGTAATTATTAAAGAGTTATTGGTGTTCTGTTGGTTGGCCTTGTCTTCACGAGAGGCGCCATCACGACCGGGTTTGGAAACTGGGTCGTGACATTTCTTTTGCACTTTTTATGTTATTTATATAATTAATGATCAAAACTATAGTGTATGTCCCTTTCTTTTTATAGTGTTTCTTGCGCACAAAAGAAGAAAGCCTTAAATGGCATGGGACTAAAATATTGCTGTTTCTAATAGTAAAGTTCATGTAATATTCTCTTTGCTATTAATTATATTATTTTCTCTTTGCTTTTTTATTTTACGGAAGATGAAAAAGTCCGCTTTAGTTTGCTTAATAATTCAAATATTTAGGGCACTCTATTTATTTTGACATATTTTTTTGTGTGCTTATTTTATTATGTAACATTTGTGTCGGGTGAAATTCTCTCACTATTCTCATCGAACATAGCAGTTAATTCTTCTTTTGGATTTTCAATCTTCTTAATTAAAAGATGACTACTTTTTTATTAAAGTCAGTAATATTGTAGATATACTTTCAATAAATCTTGACTGTATGTAATATCATAGCGAAAGACCAGTTCAGATATATGGATGCTTATTATACGGGATGATATAGTTATCAGGAGTTTGTTCTAGGTGCATGTTGGAACCAAAAACAGGTAAAAAATAGAAGGTTAACGATATAGACATAGTTGATTAATAAAAATATGATTGATGCTAATATGTGGTAAAAGAATTTGGAGTGACGTAAAACATGTGATGATGAATATGGTGTCTGCAAACGCACATTGATTTGTTACATTAAGTTGCTATATTAAGTGGAGTAGTATTGTCTAAGATAAGACTTGAAATGTTCGGTCACATAAATAATTGATTGAAGATTTACGTGCAATGCACGTACACAGAGACTAGTCTATCTATATTATTATAAAAGCACGAATATTTCATACTAAATGCTGTCACACCTCCTTTTTACACACCTACCCCTAAGGATAGTGTATAAGGGAGTTTTTCCAATTTAGGTGACATTATTCGAAATGGAATTATTTATTTAATCAGAGTCGCCACTTGGGACAGGTTTGGCTTTTGGTGTCCCAAGTCACCGGTTTATCTTGAATCCCAAATCGAGGAAATTTTCGACTTTCCAAATGAAATCTGCGAACCAGAAATTCTGACTAAGGAATTCTGTTAACCCGAGGGAAGGTGTTAGGCACCCCCGGATCCCGTGGTTCTAGCACGGTCGCTTAAACTATTATAAATGGCCTAATATCTGATTTTAAAGCATGTTCATCTTATAGTGCAATTTAAAATTATTTACCGCTTTTAATTGATTTTTAAGGAAGGTTGAACGTCGTTTAAAATGTGTTTTTGGATCACGTCACATGAAATGCACCCGGATCCGCGACACATCTTATTCAACGTTTTGGAATTTGGATTTGGGTCACATGAAATGCACACCCGAATTTAGGAAGGTAAAATTATTAAAGAACGCGCCTAAAGTGACTAACGCGTTATTAATTTTGCAGGAGGCCATGAAGATTCGCTAAATGGCACGTCCCGATTTCTAAGTATTTTAATGCAAGCATTTAAAGAGAGGGCCACGCAATTTATGAATTTTGTTTGGCGCGACGCACCTCGATTTATTTTAAAAAGGCCATCCTAAAATGAACTATTATTATCTATTAAGGCTTGTCTCTAACAAAACTTAATTAGTTAGGACAATGAATTAATTATGAAAGGCATTCGGGAAAACTCGGGCCTCAAGATCAAGTCCAAACTCAAACAAGAGGATCTCCATTATTGAAGACCCCTTAATTCAAATTTGCTACTTAACTTGAAAGGCCCAAAGGCTGCATTACAATTTAAATCAATAGCTTTAATCACGACCCTTAGTGTTTTAGGCCTTCGAAATTTGCCCAAAAGGAGAAAGACAACTTCATCCAGCTCATGAAAAACTGTCCAGCATTGGGCCTCAATACAAGCCCAATTTGGAGAACCTGAACGGTCCACAATTCAATCAAATGTGAAACAACTTAAAGGGCTGGTAGTACTTGGGCTCCTTATTATGTCATTGGACCCAATGTACTGCTTTGGCTCATAAATGAGCCCAACTCTAATATTGATTTCAATTTGGGCCTGCTAATAATTTTATGAACGGACGAACAATTTATTCCAATCAGAGATATGCTAACATTTTAACCCAGACATCATGCATAGTTTCACCTTATTAGCATGTTGATGGTTAACATACTCAATCCGGAATTTCAACAGCCATTTAATTTCAGATTAATATACTTTGAAACAAACTTAGTCATGGACTGGAAACAGGAAGTAATTACTGAAACTTTCAACTTTTACATTTTTTATTTCTAAGCTATTGACTCAATGAACTTCCAAACTAACGTGTAACACAATATGAATCTAAAATATCCTACTGTTTTAATTCAGTAATACAATATAACTTTGAATTTGAATTCAATAGGCACATGTGAACGAATTAAAATTAACCAGCTATTTCTGAGCTACAGGAGATGCTGGTTCTATACCAAACTAAACTATACTAAACTAACATCATTTGCAGGATATTCATATAGTTTTAATAAAAAGGGTTCAGTAGTCCAAATTAGTTACAGCATTTAACTACTCAAATGGAATTTAACTAAGCTAGACCATGAATAAATGCAGAAAAACAGGAGCAGCAGGCAAGGAACAAGATGAATGTGCAATAAGGCTTCCATTTCACTTCTCAAATCAGAACTACATCACCAAAGGTTCAGGACTTGTACCTGGAAATTGAAGCAAAAATGTGAGGAAATAGAAATCAGCTAAGCAGCAACACAGGGGAAACAACAATTACGCGCAGAGATCAGCAATTCCAAATCAAAATCCCAGGAATAAAGGATAGAGTGCAGTAAATTCCAAAATAACTTCGCACAAACAACAACCAGCTGAATTTGAAGATCAAGCTTGGTGAACCAATGCAATTGAACAAACAACAGATCTGGAAAAGGATTTCTATACCATTTTTTTTGTTGATTTTCAGGATTTTTGTTTCTAGGATCTATTTTCAGTAGTTTTCAGCAGCTTTGAATTTGAATTTTGAATTTTCTGTTTTCTCTAAGCTTCAGATTTTGAATTTTGAATTTTTCGGAGTTTTTTTATCTCTAGACCTCTCTGACTTTTCAGATCTCTAACTCTCTAAACTTCTAAAACTTTTGAATTTCAGATCTGTAGCTCTCTAAAACTTCTAAAACTTTTGAATTTCTGAATTTTGGATCTGTAGCTCCCTCCAACTTCTAAAACTTCTATTGCAAGGCAAGGGCACTGCCCTTTTATAGACAAAGGCTAGGGAAACTTTCAGATTTTTCCTTTACATTCTAGGTCCCTTATTAGTTTCTGTTTTTAGCTACTTAATCCTTCAATTCATGACTTATTGCCCAAGTTACTACACTCAATTTCCTGAATTTCAAATTAAAACCCCATCTAGAAGGTTCTAGTGATTTCCAATTTCAGTTACTGCACTATTCTCTATTTTGAACTACCTATACTACCCCTTTATTGGTTCTGAAATTACCAACATATGTTAACTAACCCCAGCCCCTTTTAACTTGGTCAAAGTGACCATGGTTAATTAACAAAGGCCCTAGCATTTTCAGCAGTAATCAAAAAATACTTCAATTAACAAAAACTTCCAAAAATTAAACTAAACCTGATTTTAATCCTAAATTAATCCCTAACAGTTCAAATTAAACTACTATTGGCAATTATCAATCGAACAGGCATTCACGGAGACAAACAGAATTAATCACACACTGAATCACTGAATCATGAATCGAAAATTAACAATCAAAAATATGAATCAAACTGGATAAGAGGATAGAAACTAAACTTAACAAAAAGAAATCTAAGAAAACTAAAAAGCAAATACTAAGAACATATAGGAAAAAGTAATAAAAATAAAAGAAAAATGAAAGAGAAGAGGATTACCGGAATTGACACTTGGCCGGGACAAACAAATTGAAATTGCTTGACCAAACTAGTGTCTAATCGTGTGTTTTCATGAGAAAACACACAGCTAAACCCTATAATGGTCAAGGCACCAGTAAATCCCCAATTTATGAAACTAGGGTTTGAGGCCAAACTTCGATCTAAAATTCGAGCCACTGGGGGAGATTCGAGGGCTACTGATGGTGGATTCGGAAAGAGGAGGGTGAGGAGGCTATAGGGTGTTAATTTGGTAAGGTTTGGAGGTGGTGCCGCCGGACACGGCGGAGCCGGCGGCCACTGTTACGAATATTCGACAAGTTCAAGAGGGATTCGAAGGAAAATAGGCCTGGATCCGAAATGGGGAGGTGAAGAGGAAGCCATGGTGAAATTTTGGAGTAATTTGGAGACTCGCCGCCGGCGGAGGCGATTTCCGGCCGGCGGCGGATGGCGGGGGGACGATGGTGAACGGTGGTATATTAGGGGTATAAGAGAGATGACCGGATAGGGGGGTGGGGTGGGATTTGGACATATATATATATATATATATCAATAATTCATCAGTTCCTGACAGTTAGATTAAGAAACCTAGACGGTCAGGATTGAATTGGTCTCTAAAAGGCGTCGTTTGGTTATAAACAAAGCTGGACCGGGTTGGAGGGTTTGGGATTAGACTGGGTTGGTGAGATTGTGCTGGTTCAAGGGTTATTTCAATTGGGCTGGCAAAATTAGCTTGAATATTGGCCCAATGCAGGCCAGCCTATTTCCTTCTCTTTTTATTATTTATTTTCATACTTTTTTTTTTGATTTTGTTAAATACCAAACTAAAAATTAAAACCTGATTTAATTCTAAAATTAAGCTAATTAATTTTCAAAAAATAACTAACTCCTAATTTAAAAGAAAATTTAAGGAGAAAAGTCAAAAAATTAAAAAAGACTATTTTTGTTATTTTCTTCCATTTTTGTAATGTTAATTAACTAATAGAACTAAAATATTAAAATTGGGTCCTAAATGAAAATGCACTATTTTTTGTATTTTTTATGAATTATATCAATTAAAATGCACACAAAAAATGCAAACAAACACAAAATCATGCAATTAATTTCCTAAAATTAAATAAATAAAAGAAAAATCCTAATTTTATGAATTCTATAGGAGTAATTCAAGCGAGGCAAAAATCACGTGCTCACAGCTGCCCCTCTTTGCTCGGAGACACGAAGGGTTTTCGGGCAAAGATAAATGAGCAATCATGAGAGATTTTTGCCTGCTTGGCACTCCATGAGAAGCACTTTTGAAAAACGTCTGACCGAACCTTGCTTCAGAGGTTGCCTACATATCCTTGGCTATAAAGGAATCAGGTCAGTGTAGTTCTGAAAGTTTTGGTAGCTGGGACTACCAGGAGCTGTGATTTCACTGCTGTTGCTGCTACTACTGCTTGACCTCCTTATTACACCAAAAGGAAAATCAAAGCTAAGCTAGCTATGCCTATCAACTATGAGTTACAAGACTCCTATCTATAAATCTCTTGCAGCTTGATCTTGAGTCTTAGCTGATTTTGCTGTGGACTCCGATCTGAATCTTGATGCTTGCAAGCTGTAGGTGTTGTTTCTTTCTTCAGCATTGGGTCAAAGTGGGACAGGCAGAGCTTGTAACTTCATTCGAGTTTTGAGCAGCCTGCATCTCTGTTCGCTTCAGCATTTTGAACTCACTTCTTTGGTTCCTTTTCTTCTTTTCTTTATTGTGGATTGAGACTCATTCTTTTGGTCGTCTCGAATCCTGTGCCTTGAGGCGAAACCTGCTCAGACACCAAAACAAACAAACGAACAAATTTTTTCTGCCCCAGTTTTCACTAGGAAAATTTTATGAGTTATTTGTGACAAAATTTGAACTTTTTTTTTTTCATTTTCAAGAATTATATTTATCTATGATGGAACAGATTAGGGAGTGGAACCTTGTTTCTAAAATGTCAACTCAGGGATTAGAGCCCTAATGTTGATGCAAAACGACTAGGGAATGGAGGCCCTATGTCCAAAAGGTGCAACTTAGGGATTGGAGACCTAATATTGGCAAAAGGTAAAAAGCTCAACTCAGGGATTGGAGCCCTAATGTCGGCAAAAGGTAAAAACTCAACTCAGGGGTTGGAGCCCTAATGTTGGTAAAAGGAAAAACTCAACTCAGGGATTGGGGCCCTAATATTGGCTAAAGGAAAAAACGCTCAACTCAGGGATTGGAGCCCTAATGTTGGCTAAAGGGAAAAATGCTCAACTCAGGGATTGGAGCCCTAATGTTGGCTAAAGAAAAAGCGCTCAACTCAGGGATTGGAGCCCTAATGTTGGCTAAAGGGAAAAAACGCTCAACTCAGGGATTGGAGCCCTAATGTTGGCTAAAGGGAAAAACGCTCAACTCAGGGATTGGAGCCCTAATGTTGGCAAAAAGGCGACTGGGGAGTGGAGACCCTATGTCTAAAATCTCAACTCAGGGATTGGAGCCCTAATGTTGGCTAAGGGTAAAACGCTCAACTCAGGGATTAGAGCCCTAATGTTGGCTAAGGGTAAAAACGCTCAACTCAGGGATTGGAGCCCTAATGTTGGCTAAGGGTAAAATGCTCAACTCAGGGATTGGAGCCCTAATGTTGGCTAAAGGGAAAAACGCTCAACTCAGGGATTGGAGCCCTAATGTTGGCTAAAGGAAAAAAATGCTCAACTCAGGGATTGGAGCCCTAATGTTGGCTAAGGGTAAAACGCTCAACTCAGGGATTAGAGCCCTAATGTTGGCTAAAAGGAAAACGTCTCAACTCAGGGATTGGAGCCCTAATGTTGGCTAAAAGGAAAAACGCTCAACTCAGGGATTGGAGCCCTAATGTTGGCTAAGGGTAAAACGCTCAACTCAGGGATTAGAGCCTTAATGTTGGCTAAAGGGAAAAATGCTCCACTCAGGGATTGGAGCCCTAATGTTGGCTGTGTAAAAACGCTCAACTCAGGGATTGGGGCACTAATGTTGGCAAAAGGCGACTAGGGAATGGAAGCCCTATGTCTAAAAAGGCACAACTCAGGGATTGAAGCCCTAATGTTAGCAAATCATAAAAAGCTCAACCCAGGGATTGGAGCCCTAATATTGGCAAAAGGCGACTAGGGAATGGAGGACCTATGTCTAAAAGGCACAACTCAGGGATTGGAGCCCTAATGTTGGCTAAAGGAAAAACGCTCAACTCAGGGATTGGAGCCCTAATGTTGGCTAAAGGAAAAACGCTCAACTCAGGGATTGGAATAACGTAGGCTAAGGGAAAAAACGCTCAACTCAGGGATTGGAGCCCTAATGTTGGCTAAAGGAAAAACGCTCAACTCAGGGATTGGAGCCCTAATGTTGGCTAAGGGAAAAATGCTCAACTCAGGGATTGGAGCCCTAATGTTGGCTAAAGGAAAAAACGCTCAAC